>NC_057802.1:207074116-207085825 GCF_018294505.1 Triticum aestivum | reverse complement strand
CTACGGTGAACCTCGGTTGGGGGGGCATGCATTCATATATAGCTTAGGATTCCCTTCGTGGCAACACGAGGGAGGAGGGGGGCTGCTAGCTACTTCGCACTTTGCTAGGTGAACCTCGGTTGAGGGGGAGGGATCATGCATTCATATATAGCTTAGGATTCCCTTCATGCCGACATGAGGGAGGAGGGGGGCTGCTAGCTGCTACGCACTTTGCTAGGTGAACCTCGGTTGAGGGGGAGGGAGCATGCATTCATAGCTTAGGATTCCCTTCATGCCGACACGAGAGGGTGGGAGCAAGCAATACCGTGCGCTTTGCGAGAGAGGTGCCACAGCGAAGTTGCATTTGGTATTTTAAAATCAAACCACCCTTTTGATACATAAATTTGGTCCACATGCAAGTGTGTTCGTGTTCTGACCCTCTCCCACGTCATTTTTCGCCAAATTTATGAACATTAGACAAGTCGGATGACGCAACAGACATGGTTCACTCAAACTAATCGTGTGCCACGCCGGTGCACCTGTCACGCACACATCCGCACAGTACATTGGCTCCACGAGGCTCCCCCTCTCAAAAATATCTGCCAGCTTCGAGGGTTTTTCTGTTTCATAACACATGGTTGTTATCTCTGGACCGTGTGCAATGTTTCTTGTTCCCAATCCCGCCTGCATCTAAAATATCTGCCCGCCTCGAGGGTTTTTATTTTTCATAACACACGGTTGTTATCTCTAGACCGTGTGCAATGCACTATCATCAAAATTTTCAATAGCCCGACATTTCACTCCCGCGTTTGACTCCCGCGTAGTAAAATTTTCAGTACCCGCGTCATTTCCTCAAACACCCCGCGCCCCCCTCCACACACACACACACACCCCAAAACCTCCCCGGGCGTGCGCGCGCGCACACACACACACCCTCCCTCGCTCAAAACCCTAGCAAAGTCCCCGCCGCCGCAAGGCCTCCATTGTCAACATCTGCCGGTTTGCCCGTGCAACTTACCCACCGACCTCCATACCCAGGCCGCCCTGAGTTTCTTAGATGACGCCTGCCAAACGCCCCCTTTCGCACAGATCCCCATCCCCCACTCCAGATCGTCGCAGCCTAAGCCCAGCTACGATTCCCGTGGAGCCCGAGGAGCGACTGGCCCAAAAGTGGTGTATAGCGGTCTCTTCGCCCGACGTCGCCGAGGAAGCTGACGACCATTACTGGCGGCAGGTAGTCAAGCAGCGGGCTAGAGTATGCGGGCATGTCTCGTCCGCCGGCTACGACATCGAGCTCATCGATAGCGACGCCCTGAGGCGGGCTGTGTCATAGGTTAAGTGGCCCACCCCCAACCCCTCGGGTTCAACCGCCGTCGATCTCATCCATGGCCCTGCTACTGATCTCCTCTAGCTCGTTGTCAACAATTTTCCATTCTACATCGCCATCGAGCCCCTTTTGTCATTTATGAAGGACACATTCTGCGACGCTAGCTTGGGATCCACAGCTTCCAAGTCAGACCTCATCGACGGCGACCACGAGGAGGGCACCCTCTCCGGCTCTTCCAAGGGGAAAGAGCCCATCTGCTCTTCCAAGGGGAAAGCGCCCGTCTGCGACATCAGGGAGGGCACCCTACAGCCGTGCTCTTCCAAGGGGAAGGAGCCCATCTGCGACAACATGGAGCACATCCAGGGTCCATGCTCTTCCCACGGGAACGAGCCCATCTATGACAAGTGAGGAAACCCATGATTTGTTCATTTCATTTGTTCACAATGTGATGCTCTATATGTGCAATTATTTACTGTGCAGTACATTTCATCAATCCAGTTTTAAATATACCGATAGGAATGCATATATTTGCTTGTTGTTAAGCCTGTTATAGCTAGCATATGCCTCTTTTAAAGTTTTTTGATTGTTCGGTTGTTTGTAGTTAGCATATGTTCAGTTTCAAATGCTATCTTTGGTTGTTCGTAGTATGCCTTGTTTATTCCAGTTATTCACAACGTGATGTTCTATATGTGCAAGTATGAACTGTGCAGTTCAATTTCACCAGTACCAGTTTCAACAATACCACTATGAATGACTACATTTGGTTGCTGCATCTTGTAGTTAACACGCCTTTCCATTTTTATTTAACCATAACCCGTGTACTTAGACCGGCACAATACCAGTTTGAATGACCATGTTTGCTTGTTCTTAAATGTTAGGCCTATTGCAGTTAGCACACCTTTCCACTTGTTTTGCTTTACTAGCGTGCTTAAACCTGCACACTGAAGCTATCTTTTGGAGATTATTTTGTCTGCCATGTGTAATTTTGGTTGATGTTTAGCCTGTTGTGCTTAACATGCTTCTTGATGTACCTACACAAGACAATTTTGGGAACGACTGTTGTTTTCCATCGAGGTTAGTTTCATCCCATGGCTTATATCTGCTCACTGTTCAGGATATCCATAGCTGGTACCATATAGGCCGGCGGCTGATAAGGGACTAATCGGTGAATCGGACTTTTAACTGAATATATCTGCAACCCATTTTTCCTTATGTTAACTAGGGCCATATGTAATATATCTGAGGCTACATAGCAACATGCACTGTACTTAATGTCTAAATATGCAATCCAAGGCTACATAGCAACAAGGAAGAGTGTTACATTAATGTTCTAATGATGTCTAGATATACGTAGAAGAGCAGCAGCAGCAAAAGCAACAACACAGCCCTGTTTGGATACTCAACTTAGCTAGAGGTTAGAGTTAGTTTCTTGCTCATTACTAACCCAGAACTAACTCCATCCAAAGAGTTGTTTGGATGGCAGGGTTAGATTGACAATAAATGCACTAGGAGAACTAGCTCCAATTAGCACCTCTTGGGTTGGATACTAGTTTTTTTGGGTGGGTTATAGATGCAACTAGCTCAAACTAGCTGCTACCTCTTGAGCACTGCGTTGGTTTTCCCTTGAAGAGGAAAGGGTGATGCAGTAAAGTAGCGTAAGTATTTCCCTTAGTTTTTGAGAACCAAGGTATCAATCCAGTAGGAGATCACGCACGAGTCCCTCGCACCTACACAAACAAATAAGAACCTCGCAACCAACGCGATAAAGGGGTTGTCAATCCCTCAACGGTCACTTACGAGAGTGAGATCTGATAGATATGATAAGATAATATTTTTGGTATTTTTATGATAAAGAGAAATAAAGATGCAAAGTAAAATAAAAGGCAATAAAAATAACTAAGTTTTGGAAGATTAATATGATGGAAGATAGACCCGGGGGCCATAGGTTTCACTAGTGGTTTCTCTCAAGAGCATAAGTATTACGGTGGGTGAACAAATTACTGTCGAGCAATTGATAGAATTGAGCATAGTTATGAGAATATCTAGGTATGATCATGTATATAGGCATCACGTCCGTGACAAGTAGACCGACTCCTGCCTGCATCTACCACTATTACTCCACACATCGACCGCTATCCAGCATGCATCTAGAGTATTACGTTCATAAGAACAGAGTAATGCTTTAAGTAAGATGACATGATGTAGAGGGATAAACTCATGCAATATGATATAAACCCCATCTTTTTATCCTCGATGGCAACAATACAATACGTGCCTTACTGCCCCTGCTGTCACTGGGAAAGGACACCACAAGATTGAACCCAAAGCTAGGCACTTCTCCCATTGCAAGAAAGATTAATCTAGTAGGCCAAACCAAACTGATAATTCGAAGAGACTTGCAAAGATAACCAATCATACATGAAAGAATTCAGAGAAGATTCAAATATTGTTCATAGATAATCTTGATTGTAAACCCACAATTCATCGGTCTCAACAAACACACCGCAAAAGAAGATTACATCGAATAGATCTCCGCGAGAATCGTGGAGAACTTTGTATTGAGATCCAAAGAGAAAGAAGAAGCCATCTAGCTAATAACTATTGACCCGAAGGTTTGAGGTAAACTACTCACACATCATCGGAGAGGCTATGGTGTTGATGTAGAAGCCCTCCGTGATCAATGCCCCCTCCGACGGAGCGCCGGAAAAGGCCCCAAGATGGGATCTCACGGGTACAGAAGGTTGCGGCGGTGGAAATAGGTTTTTGGCTCCGTATATGATAGTTTGGGGGTACGTAGGTATATATAGGAGGAAGGAGTACGTCGGTGGAGCAACGTGGGCCCCACGAGGGTGGAGGGCACGCCCAGGGGGTAGGTGCGCCCCCTGCCTCGTGCTCTCCTGGTTGATTTCTTGACGTAGACTCCAAGTCCTCTGGATCACGTTTTTTCCGAAAATCACGTTCCCGAAGGTTTCATTCCGTTTGGACTCCGTTTGATATTCTTTTTCTGCGAAACACTGAAATAGGCAAAAAAAACAACAATTTGGACTGGTCCTCCGGTTAATAGGTTAGTCCCAAAAATAATATAAAAGTGTATAATAAAGCCCATTAAACATCCAAAACAGAATATAATATAGCATGGAACAATCAAAAATTATAGATACGTTGGAGACGTATCAAGCATCCCCAAGCTTAATTCCTGCTCGTCCTCCAGTAGGTAAATGATAAAAACAGAATTTTTGATGTGGAATGCTTCTTAGCATAATTTTCAATGTAATCTCTTAATTGTGGTATGAATATTCAGATTCGAAAGATTCAAGACAAAAGTTTAATATTGACATAAAAATAATAATACTTCAAGCATACCAACTAAGCAATTATGTTTTCTCAAAATAACATGGCCAAAGAAAGTTATCACTACAAAATCATATAGTCTGGCTATGCTCTATCTTCACCACACAAAGTATTTAAATCATGCACAACCCCGATGACAAGCCAAGCAATTGTTTCATACTTTTGGTGTTCTCAAACTTTTTCAATCTTCACGCAATACATGAGCGTGAGCCATGGACATAGCACTATATGTGGAATAGAATGGTGGTTGTGGAGAAGACAAAAAAGGAGAAGATAGTCTCACATCAACTAGGCGTATCAACGGGCTATGGAGATGCCCATTAATAGATATCAATGTGAGTGAGTAGGGATTGCCATGCAATGGATGCACTAGAGCTATAAGTATATGAAAGCTCAACAAAAGAAACTAAGTGGATGTGAATCCAACTCGCTTGCTCACGAAGACCTAGGGCATTTTGAGGAAGCCCATCATTGGAATATGCAAGCCAAGTTCTATAATCAAAAATTCCCACTAGTATATGAAAGTGATATCATAGGAGACTCTCTATCATGAAGATCATGGTGCTACGTTGAAGCACAAGTGTGGTAAAAGGATAGTAACATTGTCCCTTCTCTCTTTTTCTCTCATTTTTTGATTTGGGCCTTTTTTTATGGCCTCTTTTTTTCATCTGGAGTCTCATCCCGACTTGTGGGGGAATCATAGTCTCCATCATCCTTTCCTCACTTGGGACAATGCTCTAAAAATAATAATCATCACACTTTTATTTACTTACAACTCAACAATTACAACTCAATACTTAGAACAAAATATGACTCTATGTGAATGCCTCCGGCGGTGTACTGGGATATGCAATGAATCAAGAGTGACATGTATGAAAGAATTATGAACGGTGGCTTTGCCACAAATATGATGTCAACTACATGATCATGCGAAGCAATATGACAATGATGGAGCGTGTCATAGTAAACGGAACGGTGGTAAGTTGCATGGCAATATATCTCGGAATGGCTATGGAAATGCCATAATAGGTAGGTATGGTGGCTGTTTTGAGGAAGGTATATGGTGGGTGTATGATACCGGCGAAAAGTGCGCGGTATTAGAGAGGCTAGCAATGGTGGAAGGAAGAGAGTGCGTATAATCCATGGACTCAACATTAGTCATAAAGAACTCATATAATTATTGCAAAAATCAACAAGTTATCAAAGCAAAGTATTACGTGCATGCTCCTAGGGGGATAGATTGTAGGAGAAGACCATCGCTCATCCCCGACCGCCACTCATAAGGAAGACAATCAATAAATAAATCATGCTCCGACTTCATCACATAACGGTTCACCATACGTGCATGCTACGGGAATCACAAACTTTAACACAAGTATTCCTCAAATCCACAACTACTCAACTAGCATGACTCTAATATCACTATCTTCATATCTCAAAACAATTATCAAGCATCAAACTTCTCATAGTATTCAACACACTCATAAGAATTTTTTTACTAATCTTGAATGCCTATTACTTTAGGACTAATTTCTCAATTTAAGAAAATTACCATACTGTTTTGTAGGACTCTCAAAATAATATAAGTGAAGCATGAGAGAACAATAGTTTCTATAAAACAAATCCACCACCGTGCTCTAAAAAATATAAGTGAAGCACTGGAGCAAAAACTATATAGCTCAAAAGATCTAAGTGAAGCACATATAGTATTCTAATAAATTCCGAATCATGTGTGTCTCTCTAAAAAGGTGTGTATAGCAAGGATGATTGTGGTAAACTAAAAAGCAAAGACTCAAATCATACAAGACGCTCAAAGCAAAACACATATCATGTGGTGAATAAAAATATAGCTCCAAGTAAAGTTACCGATGGAAGTAGACGAAAGAGGGGATGCCCTCCGGGGCATCCCCAAGCTTTGGCTTTTTTGTGTCCTTAGATTATCTTGGGTTCCATGGGCATCCCCAAGCTTAGGCTCTTGCCACTCCTTGTTCCATAATCCATCAAATCTTTTACCCAAAACTTGAAAACTTCACAACACAAAACTTAACAGAGAATCTCGTGAGCTCCGTTAGCGAAAGAAAATAAAACACCACCTCAAGGTACTGTAATGAACTCATTCTTTATTTATATGGGTTTTAAAACTACTGTATTCCAACTTCTCTATGGTTTATAAACTATTTTATTAGCCATAGATTCATCAAAATAAGCAAACAACACACGAAAAACAAAATTTGTCAAAAACAGAACAGTCTGTAGTAATCTGTGACTAACGCAAACTTCAGGAACTCCAAAAACTATACCAAAATAGGAAGACCTAGACAATTTGTTTATTGATCTTCTTCAATTGGAATCAGTATTTTATCACGTTCTGGTGATTTTTAACAATTGTTTTCGTGAACAGAAAGTTTCTGAAATTTTCAGCAAGATCAAATAACTATCATCCAAGAAGATCCTATAGGTTTAACTTGGCACAAACACTAATTAAAACATAAAAACAAATATAACCAGAGGATAGATCAAATATTTATTACTAAACAGAAGCAAAAAGCAAAAAAAACTAAAATAAAATTGGGTTGCCTCCCAACAAGCGCTATCGTTTAATGCCCCTAGCTAGGCATAAAAGCAAGGATAGATCTAGGTTTTGCCATCTTTGGTAGGCAATCCATAAGTGGCTCTCATAATAGATTCATAAGGTAGTTTTATTTTATTTCTAGGGAAGTGTTCCATGCCTTTCCTTAACGGAAATTGGAATCTAATATTCCCTTCCTTCATATCAATAATTGCACCAATCGTTCTAAGGAAAGGTCTACCAAGAATAATAGGACATGAAGGATTGAAATCTATATCAAGAACAATGAAATCTACGGGCACATAGTTCCTATTTGCAACAATAAGAACATCATTAATTCCTCCCATAGGTTTCTTAATAGTGGAATCCGCAAGGTGCAAGTTTAAAGAGCAATCATCAAATTCACAGAAACCTAGCAAATCGCATAAAGTTTTTGGAATCGTGGAAACACTAGCACCCAAATCACACAAAGCATAGCATTCATGATCTTTAATTTTAATTTTAATAGTAGGTTCCCACTCATCATAAAGTTTTCTAGGGACAGGAACTTCCAACTCAAGTTTTTCTTCATAAGATTGCATCAAAGCATCGACGATATGTTTAGTAAAAGCTTTTTTTGGCTATAAGCATGAGGAGAATTTAGCACGGATTGCAACAAAGAAATACAATCTATCAAAGAGCAATTATCATAATTAAATTCCTTGAAATCCAAAATAGTGGGTTCATTAATATCTAGAGTATTGATCTCTTCAATCTCACTTTTCCCAATTTTTGCATCAAGATCTAAAGACTCCAAATTTTTGGAACGCCTTCTAGGTAAAGGTGGCTCATATTCAGTCCCATCATTATCAAGATTCATATTGAAAAACAAAGATTTAATAGGAGACACATCAATAACCTTTAGATCTTCATCTTTATTCTCACAAAAATTCTCCGGTTTAACGGCCATCTTATTAACTAAGGTGGCTTGCTTATCCGAAATTTCAGCTATTAATTTTTCGAGATGAGCAATCTGAGATTTCAAACCATAAATTCCTTAGACATGTCATCGAGCTCTTTATTCATGTATCCCATAAAGCTTTTTTGTTCCTTAAGCTCATTTCTAAAGAAATTATTATGCTCAAATTGTAAAGTCATAAAACTTCTAACGTTGCTTTCGATCTCTTCTAACCTTTTAAGGTGAAGATCACCAAATCTAGGTAGAGCCATCGTGACAAACAAGCAAACCAACACACGAGCAAACAAGAAGCAAGCGAAAAAGAGGCGAACGGAAAAGAGAGGGCGAATAAAACGGCAAGGGTGAAGTGGGGGAGAGGAAAATGAGAGGCAAATGGCAAATAATGTAATGCGAGGGATAAGAGTTTGTGATGGGTACTTGGTATGTCTTGACTTGACTTGGCGTGAATCTCCCCGGCAACGGCGCCAGAAATCCTTCTTGCTACCTCTTGAGCACTGCGTTGGTTTTCCCTTGAAGAGGAAAGGGTGATGCAGTAAAGTAGCGTAAGTATTTCCCTTAGTTTTTGAGAACCAAGGTATCAATCCAGTAGGAGATCACGCACGAGTCCCTCGCACCTACACAAACAAATAAGAACCTCGCAACCAACGCGATAAAGGGGTTGTCAATCCCTCAACGGTCACTTACGAGAGTGAGATCTGATAGATATGATAAGATAATATTTTTGGTATTTTTATGATAAAGAGAAATAAAGATGCAAAGTAAAATAAAAGGCTATAAAAATAACTAAGTGTTGGAAGATTAATATGATGGAAGATAGACCCGGGGGCCATAGGTTTCACTAGTGGCTTCTCTCAAGAGCATAATTATTACGGTGGGTGAACAAATTACTGTCGAGCAATTGATAGAATTGAGCATAGTTATGAGAATATCTAGGTATGATCATGTATATAGGCATCACGTCCGTGACAAGTAGACCGACTCCTGACTGCATCTACTACTATTACTCCACACATCGACCGCTATCCAGCATGCATCTAGAGTATTAAGTTCATAAGAACAGAGTAATGCTTTAAGTAAGATGACATTATGTAGAGGGATAAACTCCAATATGATATAAACCCCATCTTTTTATCCTCGATGGCAACAATACAATACGTGCCTTGCTGCCCCTAAAATCACTGGGAAAGGACACCGCAAGATTGCCCAAAGCTAAGCACTTCTCCCATTGCAAGAAAGATCAATCTAGTAGGCCAAACCAAACTGATAATTCGATGAGACTTGCAAAGATAACCAATCATACATAAAAGAATTCAGAGAAGATTCAAATATTGTTCATAGATAATCTTGATCATAAACCCACAATTCATCAGTCTCAACAAACACACCGCAAAAGAAGATTACATCGAATAGATCTCCACGAGAATCGTGGAGAACTTTGTACTGAGATCCAAAGAGAGAGAAGAAGCCATCTAGCTAATAACTATGGACCCGAAGGTCTGAGGTAAACTACTCACACATCATCGGAGAGGCTATGGTGTTGATGTAGAAGCCCTCCATGATCAATGCCCCCTCCGGCGGAGCGCCGGAAAAGGCCGCAAGATAGGATCTCACGGGTACAGAAGGTTGCGACGGTGGAAATAGGTTTTTGGCTCCGTATTTGATAGTTTGGGGGTACGTAGGTATATATAGGAGGAAGAAGTACGTCGATGGAGCAACATGGGCCCCACGAGGGTGGAGGGCGCGCCCAGGGGGTAGGCGCGCCCCCCTGCCTCGTGCTCTCCTGGTTGATTTCTTGACGTAGACTCCAAGTCCTCTGGATCACGTTTGTTCCGAAAATCACGTTCTCGAAGGTTTCATTCCGTTTGGACTCCATTTGATATTCTTTTTCTGCGAAACACTGAAATAGGCAAAAAAAACAATTTGGGCTGGGCCTCCGGTTAATAGGTTAGTCCCAAAAATAATATAAAAGTGTATAATAAAGCCCATTAAACATCCAAAACAGAATATAATATAGCATGGAACAATCAAAAATTATAGATACGTTGGAGATGTATCACTAGCCCTCATGTTTAGATATACTTTAGGGCTATTTGATCCCGAACTAGCTCAAACTAACTGTAACCCGTGGATACAGCAGCAGATAATTTTTTAGAATGAACTAAACTCCTTCCGGCCCATAATATAAGATGTTAATTCATCTAATATGTGAGTATATTGGATGTTATAAGATACTCCCTCCGTTCCTAAATATTTGTCTTTTTAGAGATTTTGAAATGGACTACAACATACGGATGTAGATAAACATATTATAAAAGAGTGTTGTACTACATCATTGTGCCATTGTTGTTTAGCTTCTAATACTAATTTGGTGCTTTTAGGTACATATGTCATTGGTAAAGATCCGCGTTTCCAGCCTTTCTGCGTATGGGGCAATGAGATATCGATGAACCAGCATCAAGTGAGGAAGCTGATAAATATTGTTAGTAAAATGGGTCCAAAGATGGCAACTAAACTATTTGTTTACACTTTATCCAAGACAATAGCGAACTGCAGGATGGTAAGTAAGAACTCTGCAGCCTTCCTTTTACTGCCCATAATGAGTTGTGTTAGATGACAATGTCTGAAATCTTATTCCTTTGCAGTGGTTGCCAAAGCAGTTTACTCAAGATTACCTCTCAAACTACATGATTGGTGGGCATGCAAAGGTTAAAGTATTTCTACCAGAACACGATGATTATCTAGATGTTTTCATGAAGAGCGTGAAGGATGGGCGGTCGGCCATCACAAGGGGTTGGACTAGAGTCGTGCGTGCCTTCTGCACGCAGGAGGGCACAATATGTGCATTCCGCTTCACCTTGTGTAACACCACGCATGTAACTTGCCATATTTGTAACTCCGACTCTTGCCATTTTCGGCTATGTGCTATGTTATTTCCTCCGTGGTCGGGTTTTGTCTTTCGTTTTGCATTTTGTCATGTCATGCTTTTTCATATCATGTCATCATGTGCATTGCATTTGCATACGTGTTCGTCTCTTGCATCCGAGCATTTTCCCTGTTGTCCGTTTTGCAATCCGGCGCTCCTATCTCCTCCGGTGCACCCCTCTTGTTTTCTTTCGTGTGCGGGTGTCAAACTTTCTCGGAATGGACCGAGGCTTGTCAAGTGGCCTTAATATACCACCCGGAGACTACCGGTCAAGTTTCGTTCCATTTGGAGGTCGTTTGGTACTCCAACGGTTAACCGGGCATCCGCAATGTCCATTTGAGTGTCCAGCAAAAACCCCCCTAAAAACCAGCCCAAACCCACCAAACTCTCTTCCATGCTCTAGGTCGTTCGATCACGATCGTGTGGGCGAAAACCGCACCTCATTTGGAGCCTCCTAGCTCCCTCTACCTATAAATATGTGACCCTCCCGAAAAACAAACTCAGTCCAACCCTAGCTCCGTCCACCTCGCGCCGCCGGACAAAGTCCGCCCGCGCCGGACACGTCCGCCGCGCCGCCCGGCGAATCGGCACGCGCTACGTGT
>NC_057802.1:207071883-207073722 GCF_018294505.1 Triticum aestivum | reverse complement strand
CGGCCCCGCCGACCTCGCCGCCTCCTCTTCCTCCCGCCGGCGAGGGCCATCGAGGCCGAGCTCGAGCTCCAGAATTCGGCCCGATCCAGATCTGCTACAGTAGCGGTTGACCCCGAACCCCTTTTTTTCTCCAAGTCACTGATTTTTCACAGCATATGCCTTGGTTCGTGATGCCATAACTCCTTGCATGTAGCTCTGATTTGCGCGTGTAATATGTGAAATTGTTCGTCTCGTGATGCTGTACATTTCGTGAAATTGCACCATGTTCATTAGAGGTCATATTGATGCCCAAATCTCTGTTGGAAGAGGGCTAGTTGCTGTTATTTTCTGGTTCTTAACAGAACTTGGAGATTTGTCATTTTTGTATCATTTAATCTGTGCATCTTATGAGCATGAGCTCTACATGTGTTTTGAAGTATGCCATGCCATTTTTCCAAGGGTGTATTCCATGTATTTTTGTGATCTCTGTGGTGACTAGCACAAGCATGCAAAGTAGGCCCCGTAAAATTTCTGATTTCAGGGACTGATTTCTCCGTCTTTGTCTGCTGTTATTTTGTTGCCATGTAAACTTGATGCTACAGAGAGATCCATGCATATTTTAGAGATGTTTAGTAAGGATGTTTTGTAGATATAGTTGTAATTAATCCATTGCTGCAGTTGTTTGCAATTATGGAGTGCCATAGCATGACTCAATCTTGCTCTACTTTTGCTATAAAATATTTCTGGCAGATTCTTAACATGATATGCAATTTTGCCAAGTTTATTGTAGTTAACCCATACATGCTATGCTTTTGTTCTTGCAATGAATAGCTTCATAAACATGCCATCTTGCTGTAGGTGTGCTTGGTTTGTCATTCATTGCTCTGTAGTGAGTGCATCAAGCTCACCAACATGTCCTCATATTGTTATTTCTGGCATGCTCTGTTTTCTGCTAAGTCTGAAACCTGATAACGAACCTTGCTATGTTTACATGCTTGCCATCATATCATCTTGTCTTTTTTGGCTTATGGTCAGTAAGGGACTTTTGTCATGTGCATTTAGGAGAACACTGCCATGCCTTGTTTTGCTATGTTACGTTCCTGTAGCATGTTGATTTCATGCTCTGAACATTGCTACCTGATGCTGTTTTCTGCCATGTCCAGTTTTTCACCAAGTCTGTGAACCTGTTATCTTTTGCACTTTTGCCATGCTTGTTTGAGCTTGATATGTTGTGAACTAGCCGTAGCTCAGTGTTCATCTTTTGTCAAGCATCTCCTTTAGATTACTGTCATATTCTTTGTTGCTATGTTGGAGTGCTGTAGCATTGTTGCTTGTTGCATTTTAAGTGCCATCATGCTGTTAATCGCAGATTCGTGTCATTCTTGTTTTGCTTGCCATTTGCAAACCGTGTATCCGATTCCGGTGATCTTTATACCGATTTCGACCGAAATCATCTCATATTTCCAGTGGCATGCTTGGTTTGCCAAGTTACTGCCTTGTTCATCATTTTCCTTCCGGAGCACGCATATGCATCGCATATCATATCTCGCATATCATACATGTTTTGCATCATGTTGCTTGTGCATTTCTCGTGATTGATTGTTGTTCCGTTTGCTTGTGTTCTTGTCTTGGGTAGATCCGGGAGACGAGTTCGTGAACGAGGAACCTGTTGAGTACGCTTACGAGGATCAAGCTTTCGACAACTCTGAGAACCTTGCAGGCAAGATGACCACCCCTCGAAATCACTTCTATCTTTGCTTTGCTAGTTGCTCGCTCTATTGCCATGCTACGCTACCTATCACTTGCTATATCATGTCTCCCATATTGCCATGTCAGCCTCTAACCATCCTTCCTAGCAAA
>NC_057802.1:207064251-207070067 GCF_018294505.1 Triticum aestivum | reverse complement strand
GATTTCCGAAGGTTTCTTGGTTATGTGTTGACGGATGGATACAGCTGGATCTAGGGATTGCTAGTTTGGGTGATATATTTTGTGTCCCCTGTATCCCCAACACCAGATTGCATAACCAGAAAGTTTCGGGAGTTTATAAGTGGGAATTCAAGTAGCCTTAGGATATCTTTCCGACAGACGCATGATATGAGATTGGGGTTCGACGTCTAGTGGTCCGCCTGTACACGGTTGATTTTACAGTGGTCTCGTAGTGTCTTAAAGAGTCCATGGCTATGCCGACTCGGGGACGCTTCGTATGTCATGTGCACAGCCTTGTACATGATGGTGCTGTACGATTGAGCCTGTGTGGGCCCCACCACGAAAACTTCGGACGAAATATCTATCATATGTTTGTTCCGGCTTATTCTGCAAGCCAATACTTTGTTTTGTTTTGAATTGTGGTATTCGAGTTGCTTCGAATTCATATGTTGATTCCATATCTTTTCTAAGTGGCTTCTCAACTTATGGAAGTGTGATGATTTACTACGGAATTCATTCGTTCATCTTCGTTCGAATGTTTATTGTGAAGACTATATGTTGCAATTTCTATCCGTTGATTCTACTTATCTATTTGTCTATCAAGATGCTAACGGATGTCACCCTCTTCAGGATGGCTCTGCCAACGCGTCAGAATCCGGATCGCAATGAAGGGAGTCAAGCGAACCCTCCGCCACCACCTCCACCTCCGGAGGCATGGCAAGCTATCATGGCAGCCACCAACGCCAATGCTCAGATGATTCTGCAACTCTTGCAAGAACGTACTCAAGGGCAAGGCAATCAAGGTCAAGGCAACAATCAGCTTCACTTTGCCACTCTCAACCAGTTTCTCGCAAATCAGCCCAAGTCTTTCAGCTACTGTGCCGAGGCCACGGATGCCGATGATTGGCTCGTGGACATCAACAAGCATTTTGAATGTAGCAATGTCAGGCCTGAGGACTTTGTCAAGTTCGCTTCTTTCCAGCTCAAGGACCAAGCTGCGGATTGGTTTCAGCAATACAAAGATTCCAAAGGAGGTCGTGTGATCACTTGGACTGACTTCTGTCGGGACTTCAAAGCGCACCACATTCCACAAAGTGTTGTTGAGAGCAAGCGTGAGGAGTTCCGCAATCTCAAGCAAGGCAACATGTCTGTGTATCAATACAACATCCAGTTTCAGAAACTTGCTCGCTTTGCTAAACAAGACGTTCCTGATGAAAAGAGCATGATCTACCACTTCAGAGGTGGCCTTAAAGAGGATCTGCAGTTAGCTCTCGTTCTTGTTGAGCCTACTCAGTTTGGTCCATTCTACAATATGGCACTGAAGCAAGAGGCTGCTCAGCTCAAGTGTGAGGCTTCTAAGAAGAGAGTCAGAGACGCAGTTCAGTCTTCTTCTTCCTCACTTGTGACAGCTAAGCAACAGAAGTTCTGGTTGCCTCCTCCTCCTCCGTTTCGCCAGCCTTACCAGCAGAAGAACAAAGGTGGCCATGGTTCTTCCAACTCTCCCAACTCTGGCTATCAGAACAAGTCTCAGAATCAAGCTCCAAAGTCCAATGCTCCTTATCACCGTCCACTCTCAGAGGTGACTTGCAACAAATGTCAGCAGAAAGGTCACTATGCTAACAAGTGCTTCAACCAAAGGCGCCTTCCTCCTCCTCCTGTCAGATCTTCCAGCAATGCAGTGGTCAAGCATAACCCAAATTCTGCAAAGGTGAACATGATGAATGCAGCTCAAGCAGAGGAATCTACTGATGTGATAATGGGTAATCTTCCTGTTAATGATATTCCTGCAAAAGTTCTTTTTGATACTGGTGCATCACTTTGTTTCATGTCAAGACCATTTAAATTTAAGCATGAGTTGGTTTATCAAGATTTGCCTAGACCGTTATCAGTTGTCTCTCCGGGTAAATTCATGAATGCAAGCTCTATGGTTCTGAATGTTTCCATCAAGATGGGAAACTATAAATTTTAGTCTTCTCCAATTGTTCTTGGTGACTCGGATATTGATCTTATTCTCGGGATGGACTGGCTTTCTAAGCACAAGGCTCAACTCGATTGTGCTGCCAGGGAAATTCAATTGACACACTCTTCTGAGGATGTGATTATTTTTGCCGCTCGTGATGAAACCATTCGGTTTTTCTCTCTCAATGAGAAGGGAGAATTGAATGCCATCTCTCAAATTCCAGTCGCTTTGTGAGTATCAAGATGTGTTTCCAGAAGAGCTTCCGGGTATGCCTCCTCATCGGCCAGTTGAGTTCGTTATCGAACTAGAGCCTGGTACTGAACCCGTTTGCAAGCGTCCATACAAGCTTGGACCCAACGAGCTGAAGGAATTGAAGAAACAGCTCGATGAACAAGAGCGTCTGGGTTTGATCAGACCGAGTTCTTCTCCATGGGGTTATGGTGTTCTTTTTGTCAAGAAGAAGGATGGCACGGACAGACTTTGTGTCGACTACCGTCCATTGAACAAGAAGACAATCAAGAACAAGTATCCACTTCCCAACATCAATGAGCTATTTGAGCAACTCAAAGGGGCTAAAGTATTCTCGAAGCTTGACCTTCGTATGGGTTATCATCAGATTCGCATTCGTGAAGAAGATATTCCCAAGACAGCATTCAGAACAAGCTTTGGTTCTTATGAATATACTGTCGTGTCTTTCGGCCTTGTCAATGCTCCTCCAGTGTTCTCTCGGATGATGAATTTCATCTTCAACCCCTATACCAATGAATTCGTCCTGGTGTATCTCGATGATATCTTGGTCTTCTCCAAGAATAAGCAGGATCATGCCAAACATTTGCGATTGGTGCTCGACAAGCTCAGAGAGTATCAATTCTATGCAAAGTTCTCCAAATGTGAATTTTGGCTCGATGAAGTTCTTTTCCTTGGTCACATCATCTCTGCCAAGGGCATCGCTGTTAACCCCGAGAAGGTGTCCGCAATTGTGAATTGGGAACCTCCTCAAAATGTCAAGCAGCTCCGCAGTTTTCTTGGTCTTGCAAGCTATTGCCGAAGATTCGTTGAGAATTTCTCCAAGATTGCAAAGCCTCTTTCCAACCTCCTCCAGAAGCATGTGAAGTATGTCTAGTCTCCTGAGTGTGACGTTGCTTTTAACACTCTCAAAGAGAAACTAGTCAGAGCTCCTGTCTTGACTCCTCCTGATGAAACCAAGCCGTTTGAAGTTTTCTGTGATGCTTCTCTCCAAGGTCTCGGTGCTGTGTTAATGCAAGAGAAGAAAGTTGTGGCCTATACCTCTCGTCAGTTGAAGCCCAACGAGAAGAACTACCCCACTCACGATCTTGAGTTGGCGGCAGTTGTCCATGCATTGATAACGTGGAGACATCTCTTGTTGGGAAGACAAGTGGACATTTTCACCGATCACAAGAGTCTCAAGTACATCTTCACTCAGCCCAACCTCAACCTCAGGCAGACTCGATGGGTCGAAATAATTCAAGAGTACAATCCGAGTATCGAATATACTCCAGGCAAGGCAAATGTCATTGCAGATGCTTTAAGCAGGAAGGCTTATTGCAACAGCTTAATCCTCAACCCTTTCCAACCGGATCTTTGTGAAGCTTTCCGCAAGCTGAATCTCCAAGTTGTTCCTCAAGGCTTTCTTGCCAACCTCATAGTCTCTCCTACTTTGGAAGATCAAATTCGTGAGGCACAACTCCTTGATGCCATGGTGAAGAAGGTGAAACGTGGTATCGACAAGGGTCTTTCCAAATACAAGTGCTATCGCATTGATGACAGAGACACTTTATTCTTCGAGGACCGGATTGTGGTTCCTAAAGGTGATCTAAGGAAAGTCATTATGAACGAGGCGCACAATTCTCTCCTTTCCATTCATCCTGGAAGTACGAAGATGTATCATGACCTCAAGCAGTCGTATTGGTGGACTCGAATGAAGCGAGAAATTGCTCAATTCGTGAATGAATGTGATGTCTGTCGAAGAGTGAAAGCAGAACACCAACGACCAGCTGGTCTCCTCCAACCTCTTGCTATCCCAGAATGGAAGTTTGATCACATCGAAATGGACTTCATGACTGGTTTTCCAAAGTCCAAGCGCGGAAATGATGCTATCTTCGTTGTCATTGACAAGCTCTCTAAAGTGGCTCATTTCCTTCCAATCAAAGAATCCATCACAGCAGCTCAGCTGGCAGAGCTTTACACCTCCAGAATTGTCTCCTTGCACGGCATTCCACAATTGATTTCTTCAGATCATGGAAGCATCTTCACCTCTAAGTTCTGGGACTCCTTTCAGAAGGCCATGGGCACAAACATTCCCTTCAGCACAGCTTTCCATCCTCAAACTAGTGGCCAAGTCGAGCGAGTCAATCAAATTCTTGAAGATATGCTCAGGGCTTGTGTCATTTCCTTTGGCATGAAATGGGAAGATTGTCTTCCATATGCTGAATTCTCCTACAACAACAGCTTCCAAGCGAGTTCGGGCAAGGCCCCATTCGATATTCTCTATGGCAGAAAGTGTCGTACTCCTCTCAATTGGTCAGAGACTGGTGAACGCCAACTTCTTGGCAATGACTTAATCACTGAAGCTGAAGAGATGTGTAAAGTCATCCGTGATAATCTCAAAGCCGCACAATCACGCCAGAAGAGTTACTATGATAGTAAGCATTGTGATTTGGCTTTCGAGATCGGAGACCATGTCTACCTCCGCGTCTCTCCAATGAAAGGCACTCGTCGCTTCGGTATCAAAGGGAAGCTTGCCCCTAGTTACGTGGGTCCTTTCAAGATCATTGGCAAAAGAGGCGACCTCGCCTATCAACTTGAGCTTCCTTCCAACTTCGCGAACGTGCACGACGTGTTCCACGTGTCACAGCTCCGCAAGTGCTTCAAGACACCTGAGCGCACTATCAACTTCGAAGAGATTGACCTCCAAGGAGATTTGTCTTATCATGAGCACCCCGTTGCTATTCTTGAAGAAACTGAGCGCAAGACTCGCAACAAGTCAATCAAATTCCTGAAAGTGAGGTGGTCGCACCATTCCGACCGGGAAGCCACCTGGGAACGCGAGGACCATCTTCGTTCCGAATATCCGGAGTTCTTTCAGCCCTAGATCTCGGGACGAGATCCTCTCGTAGTGGTGGAGTGTTGTAACACCCCGCATGTAACTTGCCATATTTGTAACTCCGACTCTTGCCATTTTCGGCTATGTGCTATGTTATTTCCTCCGTGGTCGGGTTTTGTCTTTCATTTTTCATTTTGTCATGTCATGCTTTTTCATATCATGTCATCATGTGCATTGCATTTGCATACGTGTTCGTCTCTTGCATCCGAGCATTTTCCCCGTTGTCTGTTTTGCAATCCGGCGCTCCTATCTCCTCCGGTGCACCCCTCTTGTTTTCTTTCGTGTGCGGGTGTCAAACTTTCTCGAAATGGACCGAGGCTTGTCAAGTGGCCTTAATATACCACCCGGAGACTACCGGTCAAGTTTCGTTCCATTTGGAGGTCGTTTGGTACTCCAACGATTAACCGGGCATCCGCAATGTCCATTTGAGTGTCCAGAAAAAACCTCCCTAAAACCAGCCCAAACCCACCAAACTCTCTTCCATGCTCTAGGTTGTTCGATCACGATCGTGTGGGCGAAAACCGCACCTCATTTGGAGCCTCCTAGCTCCCTCTACCTATAAATATGTGACCCTCCCGAAAAACGAACTCAGTCCAACCCTAGCTCCGTCCACCTCGCGCCGCCGGACAAAGTCCGCCCGCGCCGGACACGTCCGCCGCGCCGCCCGGCAAATCGGCACGCGCCACGTGTCGCCGCCGCCGCCTCCACCGCGCC
>NC_057802.1:206844672-207063814 GCF_018294505.1 Triticum aestivum | reverse complement strand
GCCCTCGCCACCGGCCGCCGCCGCCGCGGCCGCCGCTCCCTCGGGCCGTGTTGAGGATATAGACCTTAGAGTCACCCGCCAGGAGGGGCCGGGTTACTCATATGGTCATTGCCAGAAGCCTGGCGCCGAGCTTAAAGACGGTGGGCCAAAGATGGGCTTAAGACCCGGATATGGCTTAAGGCCCGTAGTTACAATCATTATTATGGTAGAGCTTGTAGTGTAAGGCAAGAGTAGTCGAGAGTCCGAGCCGGACACTCTTATGAGCCGGCCGGGACTCTGAGAACTGCTGGGCGTCAGCCTCCTTATATAAGGGGACGACCCGGCAGCGGTTTAGGGACGAGAACAATCTCATCGAGAACCGGGCATAGCAGTTTAGCTCCCTGGTAATTGTAACCCTAATCAATACCACCTCAAACTGGACGTAGGCTTTTACCTTCACCGTAAGGGGCCGAACCAGTACAAACCCTCGTGTTCCTTGCCCCGCATTAACCCCTTCAAGCTTCCTAGCTGCGATGGCTCCACGACTAAGTCCTAGCTCGAGGACATCTGCCGTGACAATTCCATGACAGTTGGCGCCCACCGTGTGGCTAGCGCACGGTGGATTTGAGTTCTTGAAGGGCAGCTTCGAAGGGCTCAAGGGATACGCTGTGGGCCGGATGACCAAGAGTCGTCGCGGCAAGCTCTACATCGACGATGCAAACTGGGGCCCCGACGCCGGCTCAATTGAGTACGGGTACCGGGTCCCCTTCGGCGGAATTCATGTTTTCATTGGCAAGATTGGTGAGCCGGGCCCTGAGCCGGGTCTCTGCGCCGATCTCGTCGAGACGGCTCAGCGTGCACGACCCGCCCGGGCCCGGCCTACCTTAAGGCATGCTTTTGTGGGATGTATCCATGGAGGGCCCTCTGATCGATCTGGATCTGGTGATGAGGCGGCCGCCGGCTCTGACGGCGAGTCGTCCACCGATGAGTCAAACTCGTTGTATCAACTTCAAGATGGCAGGCTCATGGGTTGTTCTGATGGGGACAGTATTCCGGACCCGTTTGAGCCGCCAAGTCAGGTTGGAGTCTTTATGGCCGGTGCACAGTATGTTCAGAACCCCGCTGCTGGAGCGGGAAACCCGGTGCCCTCGCCGGCTCAGGTACTAATGGATCTCACGGACAAGATGACGGCTCTGTTAACCGCCACGGTTGACCCGGCAGATCAAGCTCAGCATGATGCGGAGGTGGCGCAGTTAAAATTGGATCTAGTGAAAGCTAAGGAGGATCTGGCAGCAGAAGGGATCAGGATGGCTGCGGAAAGGGCGGCTCTCGACGCCCAAACCCAGTTGATTCAAGCGCAGTCCTTCCGGCTCACGATGGATCAAAACGCGTCCAATGAGGTCCTGAGAAGGAGGCATCAAAAGTCCCAATCTCGACTCCCTCCGGTTTACGATCCACGAAACCTCTTCAACACGCCAGGTGCAGGATCTAGTAACCCGCCAGGGGTCATAGTGCCAGGGTCTGGGACCCCTATTCAGCCACAAGTGATGGGGCCTCCCCATTTGCCCCCAGCCCCGCCTCAGTACGTGGCAACACCCCCGGGTCATTATAATAACCCGCTGGAGAACATGGTCGCCGCGGCGGCACGGCTGGCGGCTCTCCCAGTTGACGGCGACTCTCCGACGGCTATTGAAACCCTCCGGGTCAGGGAACTCCTTCAGACAGCACTGGCGCAGCAAGAGGCGTACTCCTCTAGCCGGGACAGGATCCACTCGACCCCTCGCCCAGGCCGGAGCCCGAGTTACAGCAGGCACATGGTCTCCGCGACCGGCTCAAGTAACGTCTGACGCCATGACCCGCCCCCTGGCCATGGCCCGGCTCATAACGGAGCCTTTCACGCAGTAGACCAAGACAGAGCACGGCAAGAGGCGGAGCAGGTGCCCCAGCTGATGGCTTACCAGACTCCCCCAGCTTATCCGACGGCTTCCGTCGACGTGGGTATCCCTACCAGGACTGGGGGTGTCCCTTGTTTAGTGCCAGCTATCCGCAACGAACGCCTACCCAAGGACTTCAAAGTCCCTAGGAAGGTGCCTAATTACACAGCAGACTTACAACCCGCAGCCTGGATCGAGAGTTATGAGATGGCTATGGAACTCCTGGAGGTCAATGAGGCGGCCATGGCTATGTACTTCACCATGATGTTAGATGGGACTGCCCGCACTTGGTTGAAAGGGCTACCACCGAATTCCATTGGGTCTTGGGCTGAGCTGAAGGCCCGGTTCATCCAAAACTTCAAGGATACCTGTAGGCAGTCTATGTCAATTGTGGATTTGACTAACTGCAAGCAGCAGGAGGGTGAGTCTACGACACATTGGGTTCGCCGGGTTAAGGAGATAATACATTCCTCGGATAAAATGGATGTCGGCTCTGCAGTCTTAATGTTGGAGCAGAATTGTCGTTTTGTGCCCCTGAAGATGAAACTCGGGCAGCTTAAGCGCGACTGCAATGATATGGGTACACTGATGGCGGCGCTTGTCAAGTACGCCGATTCTGATGGTACCAAGGACCCCGCTTCAGATGATGAAAGGACAGGGAAGGGAAAGAAGAACGGCAATGGCAAGGGTCCTCAGCATAACCCGGGAAACCAAGGAGGAGGCAAGCGCAAGGCCGATGGTAGCCTAGAGTTTGTAGCCAACGCCAGCTCACAAGGTAATAACCAGCGACGCAAGGGGAGGCCCCCTCCCCGAGGCGGCGGGTCAGGCCCGACGCTGGAACAACTGTTGAATGAGCCTTGTCCAAGGCATGGCTCTAGAGAGAAGCCAGCAACTCATCTATGGAAGAATTGTGCAATCATGAAGGCCTTTAAGAATTACAATGGCCCGGGCGGCGGCTCAGGCGCCGGCGGCTTTCATGGCCCGGGCGGCGGCTCAAATTTTAACCCTCAGAACGGTCAAGGGGGCTTTAATCAGCAGTCTGGCCAGGGTCATCAACAGCAGCAGGGAGGTTATCAGACCAATCCAAAGCAGCTTAGCGGTGGGCAGTATCATGTGTTTACCACCAGTCTCTGTAAGCGAGATCAGAAGCTTCATAAGAGGGCTGTGAACGCTGTTGAGCCGGCGGTTCCACGCTACTTGCGGTGGTCTGAGCAACCTATAGTGTGGAGTAGGGAGGATCACCCTCCCCAGGTGGATAATCCGGGTCACTTGGCCCTGGTGGTGGCTCCTCAGGTGGGAGGATATAAGTTCACTAAGGTACTCATGGATGGAGGCAGCAGCATCAACATCCTCTATTATGAGACATTTCGTCGTATGGGGTTGATTGATAAGAATCTCAGCCAATCAAACACTATTTTCCACGGCGTGGTACCTGGTAAGTCGGCTTACCCAGTCGGCAAGATCGAGTTGGAAGTGGCCTTCGGAGATGAGAACAACTACAGGGTGGAAAAATTGACCTTTGAGGTGGTCAAGATAAGAAGTCCGTACCATGCCATATTTGGGCGGCCGGCTTACGCCAAGTTCATGGCACGGCCGTGTTACGTATATTTACAGCTCAAGATGCCGGGTCATAATGGGACCATTACGGTTCACGGCAGCCGGAAGGTGGCCCTGGAATGTGAGGAATGCGATGCAGCTTATGCAGAATCTGTCTGTGCAACAGAGGAGTTGAAGTTTTACAAAGACAACGTTGACCCAACAGATATGACCTCTCTGAAAAAGCTGACTACGGAGCATGAGCCGGCAATGAAATTTAAGTCGGCTGATGAGACTAAACTTGTTGATTTCATTCCAGGAGATTCATCTCAGCAATTTAGCATCAGTGCCAATCTGGATCCAAAATAGGAAAGCGCGCTCATCGAGTTCATCCGTGAGAATAGGGACATCTTCGCATGGAAACCTTCTGACATGCCAGGTGTACCTAGAGAACTCGCTGAGCACACTCTCAATGTTGATCCGAAATTTAAGCCGGTCAGGCAGTTCCTTCGGCGGTTTAATGAAGAGAGGCGGAAAGCCATTGGCGAAGAGGTGGCCCGGCTCTTGGCGGCCGGGTTTATTGTTGAAGTCTTCCACCCAGAATGGTTAGCTAACCCGATGCTCGTACTCAAGAAGAACGGCACTTGGCGGATGTGTGTGGACTACACGGACTTAAATAAAGCGTGTCCGGCTGATCCTTTTGCCCTTTCCCGTATTGATCAAATTATTGATGCTACGGCCGGTTGTGCGCGCTTAAGTTTCCTGGACGCTTATTCTGGATATCATCAGATTAAAATGGCAGTTAAGGACCAGGAGAAGACGGCGTTCATCACTCCCTTTGGAGCCTTCTGCTATGTATCCATGCCCTTTGGACTCAAGTGTGCACAGGCGACTTATCAGCGTTGCGTGCAGAACTGTCTTCATAAACAGATTGGGCGCAATGTTCATGCTTATGTGGATGATATCGTGGTTAAATCCATAAAGGAGGAAACCCTGATAGATGATTTGAGAGAAACCTTTGATAATCTCCGAGTCTACAAGATGATGCTTAACCCGGCCAAGTGTGTCTTTGGTGTCCCTGCAGGCAAACTCTTGGGTTTTTTGGTTTCTCACAGAGGCATTGAGGCTAACCCGGAGAAGATCAAGGCCATCACCTCCCTGGCTAAGCCGGCGTGTATAAATGACGTTCAGCGTTTGGCCGGTCGCATCGCTGCATTAAGCCGGTTTATAAGCCGTTTGGGTGAGAAGGCCATGCCATTATATCAGTTGATGAAGAAAACTGGTAACTTTGTCTGGAATGATGCAGCTAATACCGCTTTTGAGGATTTGAAGAAGCAGCTGGCAGAGCCCCCAGTCCTTGCTGCTCCGGTAGATAAGGAGCCCTTATTACTGTACGTGGCGGCGAACACACGAGCCGTCAGTGTGGCTGTGGTGGTGGAACACAAGGAAGAGGGTAAGGAGCATCCGGTTCAGCGGCCGGTTTATTATGTCAGCGAAGTGCTTATCGAGTCCAAACAGCGGTATCCACATTGGCAGAAGCTTGTTTATGGTGTGTTCATGGCAAGCCGGAAGCTTAAGCATTATTTCCAGGGTCATCCCATCACCGTGGTCAGTTCTGCCCCTCTTGGTGATATCATTCAAAACAGAGAGGCCACAGGGAGAGTGGCTAAGTGGGCTATCGAGCTCGGACTACAAGTATCAGGCAAGTGGGACTCTAAGGACCCTCTCATGGCGGCTTATCGCCGCGAAGTTCATGCCATTGCCGGGCACTTTCAGGGCTACCAAGTAGAGCACATTGATCGTAGGAAGAACGAGGCGGCTGATGCTTTAAGCCGGCTAGGCTCTCAGCGAAAGCCGGTGCCGCCTAACACTTTCCTGGATGTCCTGTATAATCCTTCTGTTAAGTTGCCTACAGAGGAAAACTTGGCTGTCCCCGACCCGGAGGCACGACTGGTGGCGGCTCTCCATATCATACCAGACTGGACAATGCCCTATCTGGCTTACATGACCCGGGGCGAGTTGCCTGAGGATGAAACTTTGGCCAGGCAAATAACCCGGCGGGCTAAGTCAATGATTGTTATCAATGGTGAGTTGCACCACCGCAGTGTTACGGGAGCGTTTCAGCATTGTGTTTCCCCTGAGGAAGGGCAAGAGATCTTGCGTGAGATCGATGAAGGGGATTGTGGCCATCACGCAGGCTCAAAGTCTCTTGTGGCCAAGGCTTTTCGTCATGGTTTTTATTGGTTGACGGCTCATGCTGATGCAGAGGACTTGGTCAGTAAGTGTGGTGGTTGCCAAAGTTTATGAAAAAGGTGATCTTTCGCTTTGGTTTTCCACACAGCATTATAACTGACAATGGCACCAATTTATCCAAAGGCGCCATGGAGGAGTTTTGTCAACGAGAGCATATCCGACTTGATGTTTCCTCGGTGGCTCATCCTCAATCCAATGGTCAGGCGGAGAGAGCTAATCAGGAGATTCTGAAGGGCATCAAGCCCCGGCTTTTGGTCCCTTTGCAACGGACGCCGGGTTGTTGGGTGGAGGAGTTGCCCTCCGTGTTATGGAGCATCAACACCACTCCTAACAGGTCTATAGGTTTTACGCCTTTCTTCATGGTTTATGGGGCAGAAGCAGTCCTCCCCAGTGACATCCGCCATGACTCACCTCGAGTGGCGGCTTACGTTGAGGCGGATAATGAACAGGCGCGCCAAGATGCTCTTGACTTGTTGGACGAACAGCGTGATGTCGCAGCAGCCCGTTCAACGATTTACCAACAAGACCTGCGTTGATATCATATCCGCCGGGTCAAATCCCGGGTCTTCCAGGAAGGTGATCTCGTGCTCCGGCTCATCCAGGATCAAACAGATGCACACAAGCTATCCCCGCCTTGGGAAGGGCCCTTTGTGGTCAGCAAGAATTTGCACAACGGGTCATATTACCTCATTGACATTCGGGAGCACAAAGATTCACGTAAGTCGGAGGAAGAGACCCGTCGGCCGTGGAACATAGCTCAGCTTCGGCCTTACTACACTTGAGCCACCGGCTCTCATGATGTACATACTTCTCTAAGCCATGTATATATTATGATAAGCAATAAAGCAGGACCTCTGTCCTTTTTTCTCCTCCAAATTTGCACGTGTTGTTTTCATTGCCAGATTACATGATAACTTGAAGGAGGATCCGGCTTATGATCGTATTCGGATCTAGCCGTAGGCGATAAGGTCACTTGGGGGCTTCCTGTTCAAACATAGGTCGTATTCGAACCAAAGAGAACATAGCTGTCGATACCCATTTGATTGGCAAAGTGCCGAGGTCATTGGGGAGTTTTCTTTGATCATATTTGAATCTTAGTTTAACCCCTTTGAGAACCGACGTGGATCGTATTCGAATCAGCGTCGTTAAACAATTCTTAAAGTCATTTGGGGGCTTCCTGTTCAAACATGGGTCGTATTCGAACCAAAGAGAACATAGCTGTCGATACCCTCTTGATTGGCATCGCCACACCCACTGGGGGCTATATGATCGTATTTGAATCCTAGCATAACCCCTTTGGGCCGGGTCTCTGGTCGTATTCGAACCGGAAGCCCCTAAGTTCCTCTGCTTTATAGCAAGTTCCGTCTGATTATTTCCAAGTGTGTACGGCCGGGTCTCACTTTGCCGGCTTAACTTTGCTTTACAGTGTTAGTTGAACACAATGGGTATCATTAAGACAAGTAAATCGGAATTAAGGTACAAACCTTATTATCCGGGTTATCTAAACTGGAAGTATGCTTGCAGACTGCAAATTGTGTTATTACGGTAGTATTAAGGACCTACCTGAGAGCCAGTCTTTTTTGATTCATATTCCGGGTTATATATTTAAAACATATGATTCTCAGGGCGGTAAGCCGCCTGGAGACTTGTGATTCGTCTTTCTATGCAGGATAGTTAAAGGCAATTATTTGAGGCTAAGGGGAATGAACGACCCGGAGAAATATAAAGGAGATAACTTCAATAAAACTTCAAGCATTCAAGGCGTGCACGATGGCACGGCAAAGATAAAGTGTTGGTCCTACTCTGTTACAAGACTCGTTGAGTCCAAAAGGGTGAGGCATTGTTTGGTAAACCGCCAGCCGAGTTACGACGCTTGCTGAGTTGAAGTCTCCGGCTCGTTCCTATCTTCTCCTCCGGCTGATCCCAAGACCTGGAAAGTTGATGACTTCCAGTCGATGCCGCTGAGAGCTTCGAATTGGGCTTCCTCGTCAATTAACCTGGCCGGGTCAATCTCCGGGGCGAAGGTGTGCTGACGAGCCGGCGGGATCAAGTTGAGGGCTTCATAGCGTGGAGTAGGGATCCTCTGATTTTCTGCATCGTAGCCCGGCTGATATTTAGTCAGATCGGTATCATTGCCAATCAGAGTGGCCACCGGGCGTACGGCCTTCACGCAAGCTGCGAAGTCCTTCTGATCGAAAGCGGAGCCGTCTTCCTTTAGGCTTGGATAGCCAAGGGCGATGTCCGCCGAGTCTAACTCCGGCAGGAACGCCTTGGCCCGGCTCAGCGCAGTGATCGCTCCGGCTCTTGCAGAGGCCCGTCACAGGTCTTGGATCCGTTGAGGCAGAACGGCGAGCCGGCGAAGGACTTCCGCCAGGTGAGTCGGCACCTCGTTGGATAGGGCCACCACAGCCAAGGCACGCTGTGACCCGGTGTAGAGTTGCTCCACCAGGGTATACACGTCCTTCAGCTTGGTTACCACACTCTGGTTGAGGTTGGCACTTCTGGGACCTGTTTAACAGAGTCAGATAAGCCGCCAACAAGGATGAATTATGAGATATAAAAATTCTAAGCTTGATGAAAGCCGGTGAGACGACTTACCGAAGATTGCGGCCACCATCTGGGACACTTGGCGCTTTAGGCCAGAGAGCTCGGTGGTCTTCTCGGAGAGAGCCTTCTCCGCCTGTTCAGCCCGGTTCACCAATGCGGCCTTCTCTTCGGCCCATGCCTTCCGTTCAGCATCAAACTCCGTTTTCAGCTTCTCTTGCACGGCGATGCTGGCATTCGCCTTCCGGGTCTCCATCTCTTGCATCTTCAGCCGGTTCTTGAGATCAGCGAGGTCAGCCTCAAGCTTCTTGCCAGCAGCCTGCATAAATTTCCGAGGTATGACAGGAGCGGTTACTATACAAATTTAAAGTCCCAAGCGTTTTCCAAGCAAAGACACTTGGCACTTGGGGGCTAATGCATATTGAACGTATCTATCTACAAACTGTCGGTTCAATTGAGTAAGCCGGAACCTAAGTCTACAACATATTCAATCCTAAGTCGTCGACTTGGGGGCTAGCATGGTAAAGGTAACTATGCAGTAAGTAAGAGGACAGCAGAATGATACCTCAGATTTCTGCTGGATCTGGTTCACCATGGCAACCTCTGCGTCCCGGCTCTTGTGCACTTGGCTGATGTAGCCAGAGACGAGCTCTCCAATACTCAGGTTGGCGTAGTCGGAGAGGTCCAGGTTCACCCGGCGGGGCTGGAGCAACTCCCCCTTGGTGGAGCACTTGGCTAGTGCGGTAGGTCTCCCCGGCTCAACAAATTCCGTCCGGGTGATTACCACGTCCGGATCATTTGCTGGTTGAGCCGAGCCGGAGGCCTCCGGGTTAGCAGAAGCTTCTGCAGCTGCCTTGTTGGTTGGAGCAGCGGCTTCGGGAGCGGAGGCAGCTGGCGGTTCTTGATCTGCTGCCTCCGGCTCAGGCAACTCCGGCTCTTCGACTGGCTTGGCCTTCTTCGCCCTCTTGGTGAGCTTGGCTTGGGCACTGAAAGGACAGAAACGTTAAGCACAAAAGGGTAAGTAAAGACAAGAATAACATGAGATGGTTATCATTACCCGGGTGCGGTCTTGAAAGCCGGAAGACTCGACTGCATAGAGTCGCCCGAAGAGGGGGAGGTCTCCTGATAATTTGAGTCAGAAGAATTGAGTGGCTGACGTATAACACCCGCCAACGGATGAAAAGGGTACAAGTGGGAAATAACCTCAGTTCGGCGCTTCCTCGATGCGTCAGGTAACCCGGAGGAGAGGTCGGTGTCCTTGTTGGTCCGGGTGTGACGCCGGCTCTCATGAACCTGTCGCTTCAAAATAAATTGAGGATCTTGATAAGCTAAAAGATGTGAAAAGCTTACTTTCCGGGTTACCCTTCGGACTTTCAGCCTTGGCAAGGGCTCCGAGTCGGAGGAAAGTGACATTACCTCTTCAACCACCGGGTTATTGGCTCCGGTGTCATCCTGTTGATGAACAAGTGTTGGTAAGGCGGACAGAAATAAACAATAAAACATAACAAAGAGCTTACAGGTTCAGGGGTTACCTCTGACTCGGAGCTGTCGCTTAGTTGCATCAGCTCCGAAGCGGTTGGCCTACTTCCCTTCTTATGGGGAGCGGCTTTTTTGGCAGCTTTCTTCGCCTTTCTGGCCTTCTTGGCCGCTTCATGGTCATATTTGACCCGCCAGAACTTGTCGTCAGCCTGAAAAATACAATGATGATTTCTTAAAACGATTCAGATGAAGGTTATATACAGAAGAAGATAAGATGTTCAGATTGGCGGCTTACCGCTGGGGCTGGGTTGGTCTTGCAGAAGGGGGCTAACCCGGTCCTTCCGCAGTCTGCCAGGCTCTCGTTTAAAAGAGCCTTGGTCATCTCCTCTGCAACATCTTCAGGAAGATCGTTGCGGCTGTGTCTCTGAGGGTCATCCTTTCGGCCCGTGTACTCGCACATTAAGCCGCGGCGGCGGCTCAATGGGATCACCCGCCTGGAGATCCAGACCCGGACCAAATCGATTCTGTTGAGACCATTGCCCAGGAGAGCCTTGATCTTGTTTATGGTGGGGAGCAGAGGCTGGCGCTCCGCTTGAGTCAGCTTGTCTGACAGTGGGTGTGTTGACTCCAGACGCGATGGGCGAAAGCCGGGTAGCGGACTTTCATCAGCCGGTGACGTGTATTGACAATAGAACCAAGTCATGTTCCAGTCCTTTGGGTGACTCGGCGGCTCGGCATAAGGGAAAAGACAGTCTCTCCGTCTCTGAATGGAG
Source organism: Triticum aestivum (assembly GCF_018294505.1). Classification (NCBI taxonomy): domain Eukaryota; kingdom Viridiplantae; phylum Streptophyta; class Magnoliopsida; order Poales; family Poaceae; genus Triticum; species Triticum aestivum. The sequence continues at coordinate 207,053,316 of NC_057802.1, read as the reverse complement.
ATGCCGCCTAGCTCCAAACTTGGCCCGTTGGCGCACTCGTTCTGGCGATTCAAGTAAAAAAGCTCTCTGAAGAGCAGCAGACTAGGTTCTTCTCCAAGGTAAACCTCGCAGAACACTTGGAAGTTGCAGATATTGGACACTGAGTTGGGTCCTATGTCCTGAGGCCGCAGATCGAAGAAATTCAGAACGTCTCGGAAAAACTTTGAGCCGGGCGGTGCGAAGCCCCGGCTCATGTGATCCGCAAAAATGATCACCTCCCCGTCCTTTGGCTGTGGTCTCTCTTCTGACGGGTCAGGGGCACGGTAGGACATGACATCCTTCTTTGGCAGGTGGCCTGGCTTGACAAACTCTGCTAGCGTTTCGTTGGTGACATTGGACCTCATCCAATTGCAAGTGATAGAAGCTTTAGGAGCTTTGGGAGAAAGTCGGCAGCCTATGATAAAAGGAAACGTCTGGTTTAAGTATAAGCCGGAGGAAAGTTGTAATTCAGTATTAAGTGGCGGCTTACGGAGGGGACTAATGACATATATCTAAGTGCACTAGGCTATTTAAGCCGCCTGAAGTATTGAGAGTAATTCGATTGTCTACGGCCTTATCACAGATGAGCCGGAAAATTCTATGGTGCATGGTCTCCTTTAAATCAGAAAGGTTCTACGGCGCGTGGTTTCTTTAAGCCGGAAATGTAAACCGCCATGGCTCAATGGGGGCAGTTTTTTACTAAGTGTGGTGAAAACAGGTTTCACACTTTACGGTAAATATTTTGGATTAAAATGGTCGGGTAAAAAGAAAATTTCTAGACCTAAAAGCAGATGCAGGGGAGTTCTTGAGCTCGAATGAGGCCTTTATGCAGTAAACATAAGTCTATCTGTGTTTGAAATGGGTGCTAAAACATCTACCGTAGTGGTTCCATACGGGCTACGATCAAAAAGGAGCAGTAAAAAGAAAACTACCGGAGCTTGTGGGAGATGGCGACGAACACGAAGAACGCGGACGAACCCTACGGCAGATCTATTCTACAGGACAAGCAGGACTTACAGGGGCTGGAGAGTCGCGGAGGTCGTCGCGTTTCTCTGGTCAGATCAGGGTGATGCAGCGGCCTGAGCTGGTGACGACGAGAAGACCCGCGGCGGCGACAGCGGCGGAGCTCGAGCAGCACGGGACAGTGAGAGGAAGGAGACGACAGAGGAAGGAGAGTGAGAAAGGCCCGTCGGGCCGGCCTATTTATAAGGGCGAGCTCATAAGTGCGCGCGAGAATCAAGGAGACCACGGCGTGGTTATCTCCCCACGAAACGCCTCGATTTTCGGGATGACAGTAAAGGTAAAGATCCGTTGCGGATCTGGCGGAATAAAAAATGGGTTTAATGGAAGATGACGTCACGGCGGATTATCCGGAGTCCGGAGGATGACGTCACGCCGGGTTATGACCTTCACACAATTGTAAGCCGGAGGTTTTCTGTCGAAGGAATGAAAGATTGACATCGGCCGGCTCAAATCAATCTGGGGCCTAATGTTGAAGATATAGACCTTAGAGTCACCCGCCAGGAGGGGCCGGGTTACTCATATGGTCATTGCCAGAAGCCTGGCGCCGAGCTTAAAGACGGTGGGCCAAAGATGGGCTTAAGACCCGGATATGGCTTAAGGCCCATAGTTACAATCATTATTATGGTAGAGCTTGTAGTGTAAGGCAAGAGTAGTCGAGAGTCCGAGCCGGACACTCTTATGAGCCGGCCGGGACTCTGAGAACTGCTGGGCGTCAGCCTCCTTATATAAGGGGACGACCCAGCAGCGGTTTAGGGACGAGAACAATCTCATCGAGAACCGGGCATAGCAGTTTAGCTCCCTGGTAATCATAACCCTAATCAATACCACCTCAAACTAGACGTAGGCTTTTACCTTCACCGTAAGGGGCCGAACCAGTATAAACCCTCGTGTTCCTTGCCCCGCATTAACCCCTTCAAGCTTCCTAGCTGCGATGGCTCCACGACTAAGTCCTAGCTCGAGGACATCTGCCGTGACAATTCCACGACAGGCCGCGCCCCCTCCACCGGAGCCCCGGCCGGCCTCCCCCTCCTCCGGCGCCGGCCCCGCCGACCTCGCCGCCTCCTCTTCCTCCCGCCGGCGAGGGCCATCGAGGCCGAGCTCGAGCTCCAGACTTCGGCCCGATCCAGATCTGCTACTGTAGCGGTTGACCCCGAACCCCTTTTTTTCTCCAAGTCACTGATTTTTCACAGCATATGCCTTGGTTCGTGATGCCATAACTCCTTGCATGTAGCTCTGATTTGCGCGTGTAATATGTGAAATTGTTCGTCTCGTGATGCTCTACATTTCGTGAAATTGCACCATGTTCATTAGAGGTCATATTGATGCCCAAATCTCTGTTGGAAGAGGGCTAGTTGCTGTTATTTTCTGGTTCTTAACAGAACTTGGAGATTTGTCATTTTTGTATCATTTAATCTGTGCATCTTATGAGCATGAGCTCTACATGTGTTTTGAAGTATGCCATGCCATTTTTCCAAGGGTGTATTCCATGTATTTTTGTGATCTCTGTGGTGACTAGCACAAGCATGCAAAGTAGGCCCCGTAAAATTTCTGATTTCAGGGACTGATTTCTCCGTCTTTGTCTGCTGTTATTTTGTTGCCATGTAAACTTGATGCTACAGAGAGATCCATGCATATTTTAGAGATGTTTAGTAAGGATGTTTTGTAGATATAGTTGTAATTAATCCATTGCTGCAGTTGTTTGCAATTATGGAGTGCCATAGCATGACTCAATCTTGCTCTACTTTTGCTATAAAATATTTCTGGCAGATTCTTAACATGATATGCAATTTTGCCAAGTTTATTGTAGTTAACCCATACATGCTATGCTTTTGTTCTTGCAATGAATAGCTTCATAAACATGCCATCTTGCTGTAGGTGTGCTTGGTTTGTCATTCATTGCTCTGTAGTGAGTGCATCAAGCTCACCAACATGTCCTCATATTGTTATTTCTGGCATGCTCTGTTTTCTGCTAAGTCTGAAACCTGATAACGAACCTTGCTATGTTTACATGCTTGCCATCATATCATCTTGTCTTTTTTGGCTTATGGTCAGTAAGGGACTTTTGTCATGTGCATTTAGGAGAACACTGCCATGCCTTGTTTTGCTATGTTACGTTCCTGTAGCATGTTGATTTCATGCTCTGAACATTGCTACCTGATGCTGTTTTCTGCCATGTCCAGTTTTTCACCAAGTCTGTGAACCTGTTATCTTTTGCACTTTTGCCATGCTTGTTTGAGCTTGATATGTTGTGAACTAGCCGTAGCTCAGTGTTCATCTTTTGTCAAGCATCTCCTTTAGATTACTGTCATATTCTTTGTTGCTATGTTGGAGTGCTGTAGCATTGTTGCTTGTTGCATTTTAAGTGCCATCATGCTGTTAATCGCAGATTCGTGTCATTCTTGTTTTGCTTGCCATTTGCAAACCGTGTATCCGATTCCGGTGATCTTTATACCGATTTCGACCGAAATCATCTCATATTTCCAGTGGCATGCTTGGTTTGCCAAGTTACTGCCTTGTTCATCATTTTCCTTCCGGAGCACGCATATGCATCGCATATCATATCTCGCATATCATACATGTTTTGCATCATGTTGCTTGTGCATTTCTCGTGATTGATTGTTGTTCCGTTTGCTTGTGTTCTTGTCTTGGGTAGATCCGGGAGACGAGTTCGTGAACGAGGAACCTGTTGAGTACGCTTACGAGGATCAAGCTTTCGACAACTCTGAGAACCTTGCAGGCAAGATGACCACCCCTCGAAATCACTTCTATCTTTGCTTTGCTAGTTGCTCGCTCTATTGCCATGCTACGCTACCTATCACTTGCTATATCATGTCTCCCATATTGCCATGTCAGCCTCTAACCATCCTTCCTAGCAAACCGTTGTTTGGCTAAGTTATCGCTTTTGCTCAGCCCTTCTTATAGCGTTGCTAGTTGCAGGTGAAGTTGAAGTTTGTTCCATGTCGGAACATGGATATGTTGGGATATCACAATATTTCTTATTTAATTAATGCATCTATATATTTTGGTAAAGGGTGGAAGGCTCGGCCTTATGCCTGGTGTTTTGTTCCACTCTTGCCGCCCTAGTTACTGTTATACCGGGATTATGTTCCTTGAGTTTGCGTTCCTTACGCGGTCGGGTGATTTATGGGACCCCCTTGATAGTTCGCCTTGAATTAAACTCCTCCAGCAAGGCAAAACCTTGGTTTTACCATTTGCCACCTAAGCCTTTTCCCCCGGGTTTTCGCGAGCCCGAGGGTCATCTTATTTTAACCCCCCCCCCCCACCCGGGCCAGTGCTCCTTCGAGTGTTGGTCCGAACCGAGCAGCCTGCGGGGCCACCTCGGGGAAACTCGATGTCTGGTTTTACTCGTAGCTTGACTTATCCGGTGTGCCCTGAGAACGAGATATGTGCAGCTCCTATCGGGATTTGTCGGCACATTCGGGCGGCTTTGCTGGTCTTGTTTTACCATTGTCGAAATGTCTTGTAAACCGGGATTCCGAGACTGATCGGGTCTTTCCGGGAGAAGGTTTATCCTTCGTTGACCGTGAGAGCTTATGATGGGCTAAGTTGGGACACCCCTGCAGGGTATTATCTTTCGAAAGCCGTGCCCGCGGTTATGAGGCAGATGGGAATTTGTTAATGTCCGGTTGTAGAGAACTTGTCACTTGACCCAGTTAAAATACATCAACTCCGTGTGTTGCCGTGATGGTCTCTTCTCGGCGGAGTCCGGGAAGTGAACACGGTCTGAGTTATGTATGACGTAAGTAGGAGTTCAGGATCACTTCTTGGTCATTGCTAGATGACGACCGTTCCGTTGCTTCTCTTCTCGCTCTCATTTGCGCAAGTTAGCCACCATATATGCTTTTGCCGCTGCAGCTCCACCTCACTACACCTTCCTTTCCTACAAGCTTAAATAGTCTTGATCTCGCGGGTGTGAGATTGCTGAGTCCTCGTGACTCACAGATTCTACCAAAACAGTTGCAGGTGCCGACGATGCCAGTGCAGATGATGGCGTCGATCTCAAGTGGGAGTTCGACGAGGAACGTGGTCGTTACTATGTGTCTTTTCCTGATGATCAGTAGTGGAGCCCAGTTGGGACGATCGGGGATCTAGCATTTGGGGTTATCTTATTTTCATCTGGATTTTGACCGTAGTCGGTCTATATGTTTGTATTTTGGATGATGTATGAATAATATTTATGTATTGTGTGAAGTGGCGATTGTAAGCCAACTCTTTATCCCATTCTTGTTCATTACATGGGATTGTGTGAAGATGACCCTTCTTGGGACAAAACCACTATGCGGTTATGCCTCTAAGTCGTGCCTCGACACGTGGGAGATATAGCCGCATCGTGGGCGTTACAAGTTGGTAATCAGAGCCATCCCCGACTTAGGAGCCCCCTGCTTGATCGAATCGCTGGCATTGTTGAGTCTAGAACAAAAATGTTTTGAGTCTTAGGATTATATATATCGGAGAGTAGGATACTTTTTACTCCTCAGTCCCTTCGTCGCTCTGGTGAGGTCTCCTGACGTAGAAGTTTTGACTATTCTCTCCTCAAATTTCACTAAAAAAAATTTAGGATCACGCGGGTATCTTGGAATCGTTCCGATGGTTTTGTGACGAGAACATTGTTCTTGGTGCCTCCTGACATTTAGGGGTTGTGGCAGTGTCCCGGGGAGTTGAGCTCCGAGGTGTTGTCGTCACAATTTTATCGTTGCAGTTCTGGAATACCTGAGTTTCGCCGACATCGAAATCTCTTTTATGCAGTTGTTGGTGAGATCACCTCGACGCCACCCAGTACTGGGGCGGGAGTTCGGGAGTATTGCCATAACTTGTATAACGGATGTTTTTCGAAGGTTGAGGTAAACGATTTCCGAAGGTTTCTTGGTTATGTGTTGACGGATGGATACAGCTGGATCTAGGGATTGCTAGTTTGGGTGATATATTTTGTGTCCCCTGTATCCCCAACACCAGATTGCATAACCAGAAAGTTTCGGGAGTTTATAAGTGGGAATTCAAGTAGCCTTAGGATATCTTTCCGACAGACGCATGATATGAGATTGGGGTTCGACGTCTAGTGGTCCGCCTGTACACGGTTGATTTTACAGTGGTCTCGTAGTGTCTTAAAGAGTCCATGGCTATGCCGACTCGGGGACGCTTCGTATGTCATGTGCACAGCCTTGTACATGATGGTGCTGTACGATTGAGCCTGTGTGGGCCCCACCACGAAAACTTCGGACGAAATATCTATCATATGTTTGTTCCGGCTTATTCTGCAAGCCAATACTTTGTTTTGTTTTGAATTGTGGTATTCGAGTTGCTTCGAATTCATATGTTGATTCCATATCTTTTCTAAGTGGCTTCTCAACTTATGGAAGTGTGATGATTTACTACGGAATTCATTCGTTCATCTTCGTTCGAATGTTTATTGTGAAGACTATATGTTGCAATTTCTATCCGTTGATTCTACTTATCTATTTGTCTATCAAGATGCTAACGGATGTCACCCTCTTCAGGATGGCTCTGCCAACGCGTCAGAATCCGGATCGCAATGAAGGGAGTCAAGCGAACCCTCCGCCACCACCTCCACCTCCGGAGGCATGGCAAGCTATCATGGCAGCCACCAACGCCAATGCTCAGATGATTCTGCAACTCTTGCAAGAACGTACTCAAGGGCAAGGCAATCAAGGTCAAGGCAACAATCAGCTTCACTTTGCCACTCTCAACCAGTTTCTCGCAAATCAGCCCAAGTCTTTCAGCTACTGTGCCGAGGCCACGGATGCCGATGATTGGCTCGTGGACATCAACAAGCATTTTGAATGTAGCAATGTCAGGCCTGAGGACTTTGTCAAGTTCGCTTCTTTCCAGCTCAAGGACCAAGCTGCGGATTGGTTTCAGCAATACAAAGATTCCAAAGGAGGTCGTGTGATCACTTGGACTGACTTCTGTCGGGACTTCAAAGCGCACCACATTCCACAAAGTGTTGTTGAGAGCAAGCGTGAGGAGTTCCGCAATCTCAAGCAAGGCAACATGTCTGTGTATCAATACAACATCCAGTTTCAGAAACTTGCTCGCTTTGCTAAACAAGACGTTCCTGATGAAAAGAGCATGATCTACCACTTCAGAGGTGGCCTTAAAGAGGATCTGCAGTTAGCTCTCGTTCTTGTTGAGCCTACTCAGTTTGATCAATTCTACAATATGGCACTGAAGCAAGAGGTTGCTCAGCTCAAGTGTGAGGCTTCTAAGAAGAGAGTCAGAGACGCAGTTCAGTCTTCTTCTTCCTCACTTGTGACAGCTAAGCAACAGAAGTTCTGGTTGCCTCCTCCTCCTCCGTTTCGTCAGCCTTACCAGCAGAAGAACAAAGGTGGCCATGGTTCTTCCAACTCTTCCAACTCTGGCTATCAGAACAAGTCTCAGAATCAAGCTCCAAAGTCCAATGCTCCTTATCACCGTCCACTCTCAGAGGTGACTTGCAACAAATGTCAGCAGAAAGGTCACTATGCTAACAAGTGCTTCAACCAAAGGCGCCTTCCTCCTCCTCCTGTCAGATCTTCCAGCAATGCAGTGGTCAAGCATAACCCAAAGTCTGCAAAGGTGAACATGATGAATGCAGCTCAAGCAGAGGAATCTACTGATGTGATAATGGGTAATCTTCCTGTTAATGATATTCCTGCAAAAGTTCTTTTTGATACTGGTGCATCGCTTTGTTTCATGTCAAGACCATTTGCATTTAAGCATGAGTTGGTTTATCAAGATTTGCCTAGACCGTTATCAGTTGTCTCTCCGGGTAAATTCATGAATGCAAGCTCTATCGTTCCGAATGTTTCCATCAAGATGGGAAACTATAAATTTCAGTCTTCTCCAATTGTTCTTGGTGACTCGGATATTGATCTTATTCTCGGGATGGACTGGCTTTCTAAGCACAAGGCTCAACTCGATTGTGCTGCCAGGGAAATTCAATTGACACACTCTTCTGAGGATGTGATTATTTTTGCCGCTCATGATGAAACCATTCGGTTTTTCTCTCTCAATGAGAAGGGTGAATTGAATGCCATCTCTCAAATTCCAGTCGCTTTGTGAGTATCAAGATGTGTTTCCAGAAGAGCTTCCGGGTATGCCTCCTCATCGGCCAGTTGAGTTCGTTATCGAACTAGAGCCTGGTACTGAACCCGTTTGCAAGCGTCCATACAAGCTTGGACCCAACAAGCTAAAGGAATTGAAGAAACAGCTCGATGAACAAGAGCGTCTGGGTTTGATCAGACCGAGTTCTTCTCCATGGGGTTGTGGTGTTCTTTTTGTCAAGAAGAAGGATGGCACAGACCGACTTTGTGTCGACTACCGTCCATTGAACAAGAAGACAATCAAGAACAAGTATCCACTTCCCAACATCAATGAGCTATTTGAGCAACTCAAAGGGGCTAAAGTATTCTCGAAGCTTGACCTTCGTATGGGTTATCATCAGATTCGCATTCGTGAAGAAGATATTCCCAAGACAGCATTCAGAACAAGCTTTGGTTCTTATGAATATACTGTCGTGTCTTTCGGCCTTGTCAATGCCCCTCCAGTGTTCTCTCGGATGATGAATTTCATCTTCAACCCCTATACCAATGAATTCGTCCTGGTGTATCTCGATGATATCTTGGTCTTCTCCAAGAATAAGCAGGATCATGCCAAACATTTGCGATTGGTGCTCGACAAGCTCAGAGAGTATCAATTCTATGCAAAGTTCTCCAAATGTGAATTTTGGCTCGATGAAGTTCTTTTCCTTGGTCACATCATCTCTGCCAAGGGCATCGCTGTTAACCCCGAGAAGGTGTCCGCAATTGTGAATTGGGAACCTCCTCAAAATGTCAAGCAGCTCCGCAGTTTTCTTGGTCTTGCAAGCTATTGCCGAAGATTCGTTGAGAATTTCTCCAAGATTGCAAAGCCTCTTTCCAACCTCCTCCAGAAGCATGTGAAGTATTTCTGGTCTCCTGAGTGTGACGTTGCTTTTAACACTCTCAAAGAGAAACTAGTCACAGCTCCTGTCTTGACTCCTCCTGATGAATCCAAGCCGTTTGAAGTTTTCTGTGATGCTTCTCTCCAAGGTCTCGGTGCTGTGTTAATGCAAGAGAAGAAAGTTTTGGCCTATACCTCTCGTCAGTTGAAGCCCACGAGAAGAACTACCCCACTCACGATCTTGAGTTGGCGGCAGTTGTCCATGCATTGATAACGTGGAGACATCTCTTGTTGGGAAGACAAGTGGACATTTTCACCGATCACAAGAGTCTCAAGTACATCTTCACTCAGCCCAACCTCAACCTCAGGCAGACTCGATGGGTCGAAATAATTCAAGAGTACAATCCGAGTATCGAATATACTCCAGGCAAGGCAAATGTCATTGCAGATGCTTTAAGCAGGAAGGCTTATTGCAATAGCTTAATCCTCAACCCTTCCCAACCGGACCTTTGTGAAGCTTTCCGCAAGCTGAATCTCCAAGTTGTTCCTCAAGGCTTTCTTGCCAACCTCATAGTCTCTCCTACTTTGGAAGATCAAATTCGTGAGGCACAACTCCTTGATGCCATGGTGAAGAAGGTGAAACGAGGTATCGACAAGGGTCTTTCCAAATACAAGTGCTATCGCATTGATGACAGAGACACTTTATTCTTCGAGGACCGGATTGTGGTTCCTAAAGGTGATCTAAGGAAAGTCATTATGAACGAGGCGCACAATTCTCTCCTTTCCATTCATCCTGGAAGTACGAAGATGTATCATGACCTCAAGCAGTCGTATTGGTGGACTCGAATGAAGCGAGAAATTTCTCAATTCGTGAATGAATGTGATGTCTGTCGAAGAGTGAAAGCAGAACACCAATGACCAGCTGGTCTCCTCCAACCTCTTGCTATCCCAGAATGGAAGTTTGATCACATCGAAATGGACTTCATGACTGGTTTTCCAAAGTCCAAGCACGGAAATGATGCTATCTTCGTTGTCATTGACAAGCTCTCTAAAGTGGCTCATTTCCTTCCAATCAAAGAATCCATCACAGCAGCTCAGCTGGCAGAGCTTTACACCTCCAGAATTGTCTCCTTGCACGGCATTCCACAATTGATTTCTTCAGATCGTGGAAGCATCTTCACCTCTAAGTTCTGGGACTCCTTTCAGAAGGCCATGGGCACAAACATTCGCTTCAGCACAGCTTTCCATCCTCAAACTAGTGGCCAAGTCGAGCGAGTCAATCAAATTCTTGAAGATATGCTCAGGGCTTGTGTCATTTCCTTTGGCATGAAATGGGAAGATTGTCTTCCATATGCTGAATTCTCCTACAACAACAGCTTCCAAGCGAGTTCGGGCAAGGCCCCATTCGAGATTCTCTATGGCAGAAAGTGTCGTACTCCTCTCAATTGGTCAGAGACTGGTGAACGCCAACTTCTTGGCAATGACTTAATCACTGAAGCTGACGAGATGTGTAAAGTCATCCGTGATAATCTCAAAGCCGCGCAATCGCGCCAGAAGAGTTACTATGATAGTAAGCATCGTGATTTGGCTTTCGAGATCGGAGACCATGTCTACCTCCGCGTCTCTCCAATGAAAGGCACTCGTCACTTCGGTATCAAAGGGAAGCTTGCCCCTAGTTACGTGGGTCCTTTCAAGATCATTGGCAAAAGAGGCGACCTCGCCTATCAACTTGAGCTTCCTTCCAACTTCGCGAACGTGCACGACGTGTTCCACGTGTCACAGCTCCGCAAGTGCTTCAAGACGCCTGAGCGCACTATCAACTTCGAAGAGATTGACCTCCAAGGAGATTTGTCTTATCATGAGCACCCCGTTGCTATTCTTGAAGAAACTGAGCGCAAGACTCGCAACAAGTCAATCAAATTCCTGAAAGTGAAGTGGTCGCACCATTCCGACCGGGAAGCCACCTGGGAACGCGAGGACCATCTCCGTTCCGAATATCCGGAGTTCTTTCAGCCCTAGATCTCGGGACGAGATCCTCTCGTAGTGGTGGAGTGTTGTAACACCCCGCATGTAACTTGCCATATTTGTAACTCCGACTCTCGCCATTTTCGGCTATGTGCTATGTTATTTCCTCCGTGGTCGGGTTTTGTCTTTCATTTTGCATTTTGTCATGTCCTGCTTTTTCATATCATGTCATCATGTGCATTGCATTTGCATACGTGTTCGTCTCTTGCATCCGAGCATTTTCCCCGTTGTCCGTTTTGCAATCCGGCGCTCATATCTCCTCCGGTGCACCCCTCTTATTTTCTTTCGTGTGCGGGTGTCAAACTTTCTCGGAATGGACCGAGGCTTGTCAAGTGTCCTTAATATAACCACCCGGAGACTACGGTCAAGTTTCGTTCCATTTGGAGGTCGTTTGGTACTCCAACGGTTAACCGGGCATCCGCAATGTCCATTTGAGTGTCCAGCAAAAACCCCCCTAAAAACCAGCCCAAACCCACCAAACTCTCTTCCATGCTCTAGGTCGTTCGATCACGATCGTGTGGGCGAAAACCGCACCTCATTTGGAGCCTCCTAGCTCCCTCTCCTATAAATATGTGACCCTCCCCGAAAAACGAACTCAGTCCAACCCTACCTCCGCCCACTCGCGCCGCCGGACAAAGTCCGCCCGCGCCGGACACGTCCGCACGCGCGTCGGCGAATCGGCACGCGCCACGTGTCGCCGCCGCCGCCTCCACCGCCGCCGAACCCCTTTTTTTCTAAGTCACTGATTTTTCACAGCATATGCCTCTGTTTCTAGATGCCATAACTCCTTGCATGTAGCTCCGATTCGCACGTGTAATATGTTAAATTGTTCGCCTCGTGATGTTCTACATTTCGTTCAATTGCATCATGTTCATTAGAGGTCATCTTGATGCCCAAATCTCTGTTGGAAGAGGGCTAGTTGCTGTTATTCTCTGGTTCTTAACAGAACTTGGAGATTTGTCATTTTTGTATCATTTAATCGGTGCATCTTATGAGCATGAGCTCTACATGTGTTTTGAAGTATGCCATACCATCTTTCCAAGGGTGTATGCCATATATTTTTGTGATCTCTGCGGTGACTATCACAAGCATGCAAAGTAGGCCCCGTAATATTTCTGATTTCAGGGACTTAGTGATTTCTCTAAGTCTTTGTCTGCTGTTATTTTGTGGCCATGTAAACTTGATGCTACAGAGAGATCCATGCATATTTTGGAGATGTTCAGTAAGTATGTTTTGTAGCTATAGTTGTAATTGATCCATTGCTGCAGTTGTTTGCAATTATGGAGTGCCATAGCATTACTCAATCTTGCTCTACTTTTGCTATAAAATATTTCTGGCAGATTCTTAACATGATATGCAATTTTGCCAAGTTTATTGTAGTTAACCCATACATGCTATGCTTTTGTTCTTGCCATGGATAGCTTCATAAACATTCCATCTTTCTGTAGGTGTGCTTGGTTTGTCATGCATTGCTCTGTAGTGAGTGCATCAAGCTCACCAACATGTCCTCATATTGTTATTTCTGCCATGCTCTGTTTTCTGCCAAGTCTGAAACCTGATAACGAAACTTGCTATGTTTACATGCTTGCCATCATATCATCTTGTCCTTTTTGGCTTATGGTCAGTAAGGGACTTTTGTCATGTGCATTTAGTAGAACACTTCCATGCCTTGTTTTGCTATGTTAAGTTCCTGTAGCATGTTGATTTCGTGCTCTGAACATTGCTACCTGATGCTGTTTTCTGCCATGTCCAGTTTTTCACCAAGTCTGTGAACCTGTTATCTTTTGCACTTTTGCCATGCTTGTTTGAGCTTGATATGTTGTGAACTAGCCGTAGCTCAGTGTTCATCTTTTGTCAAGCATCTCCTGTAGATTACTGTCATATGCTTTGTTGCTATGTTGGAGTGCTGTAGCATTGTTGCTTGTTGCATTTTAAGTGTCATCATGATGTTAATCGCAGATTCGTGTCATTCTTGTTTTGCTTGCCATTTGCAAACCGTGCATCCGATTCCGGTGATCTTTATATCGATTTCGACCGAAATCATCTCATATTTCCAGTGGCATGCTTGGTTTACCAAGTAACTGCCTTGTTCATCATTTTCCTTCCGGAGCACGCATATGCATCGCATATCATATCTCGCATATCATACCATTTGCCACCTAAGCCTTTTCCCCCGGGTTTTCGCGAGCCCGAGGGTCATCTTATTTTAACCCCCCCCCCCCCGGGCCAGTGCTCCTTCGAGTGATGGTCCTAACCGAGCAGCCTGCGGGGCCACCTCGGGGAAACTCGAGGTCTGGTTTTACTCGTAGCTTGACTTATCCGGTGTGCCCTGAGAACGAGATATGTGCAGCTCCTATCGGGATTTGTCAGCACATTCGGGCGGCTTTGCTGGTCTTGTTTTACCATTGTCAAAATGTCTTGTAAACCGGGATTCCGAGACTGATCGTGTCTTTCCGGGAGAAGGTTTATCCTTCGTTGACCGTGAGAGCTTATGATGGGCTAAGTTGGGACACCCCTGCAGGGTATTATCTTTCGAAAGCCGTGCCCGCGGTTATGAGGCAGATGGGAATTTGTTAATGTCCGGTTGTAGAGAACTTGTCACTTGACCCAGTTAAAATACATCAACTGCGTGTGTTGCCGTGATGGTCTCTTCTCGGCGGAGTCCGGGAAGTGAACACGGTATGAGTTATGTATGAAGTAGGAGTTCAGGATCACTTCTTGGTCATTGCTAGATGACGACCGTTCCGTTGCTTCTCTTCTCGCTCTCATTTGCGCAAGTTAGCCACCATATATGCTTTTGCCGCTGCAGCTCCACCACACTACACCTTCCTTTCCTACAAGCTTAAATAGTCTTGATCTCGCGGGTGTGAGATTGCTGAGTCCTCGTGACTCACAGATTCTACCAAAACAGTTGCAGGTGCCGACGATGCCAGTGCAGATGATGGCGTCGATCTCAAGTGGGAGTTCGACGAGGAACGTGGTCGTTACTATGTGTCTTTTCCTGATGATCAGTAGTGGAGCCCAGTTGGGACGATCGGGGATCTAGCATTTGGGGTTATCTTATTTTCATCTGGGTTTTGACCGTAGTCGGTCTATATGTTTGTATTTTGGATGATGTATGAATAATATTTATGTATTGTGTGAAGTGGTGATTGTAAGCCAACTCTTTATCCCATTCTTGTTCATTACATGGGATTGTGTGAAGATGACCCTTCTTGCGACAAAACCACTATGCGGTTATGCCTCTAAGTCGTGCCTCGACACGTGGGAGATATAGCCGCATCGTGGGCGTTACACCTTGTTCAGCAACGAGAATATATTTCGCCTCTTTCTTTACCGTCTTTAATTGTACAAGTATACAACTATGGTTCATCATGCTTTATTTGGTTCTTATGTAATTCTTGAACATATGTACCTATGAATAGAATAATGCATTGGTTGTTTGAACTTGATGGATATGAACAAAGCTGTAGCATACATTCAAATTCAAATCCAAATCCGGTACAATTTGGAAAGCAGCAATTAAATTACGGTGAAATTACGCTCTCCAGGTTGTTACGGCACACACGGTTGGTAAAACACAAATGTTTGCGATATGTACCATAATCTGAGACGGTTTACAGAGAGTAAATGTGTGCAGGCATGCACACGGTTGCCATTTGCAAAGCGTGTGCGATGTCAGACAATATCACAAATGGTGCGGGCAAACTAAATGTTTGTGTTAGTTGCCTTATCGTACATGATTCGCAACCATGAACTGTTTCTGATGAAGTATGCATCGTAAACGTTGCACCACAGAATAGTGTGTGCGATAGTTGTCATGTACGACGATGTTACTGTTGAGGATATAGACCTTAGAGTCACCCGCCAGGAGGGGCCGGGTTACTCATATGGTCATTGCCAGAAGCCCGGCGCCAAGCTTAAAGACGGTGGGCCAAAGATAGGCTTAAGACCTGGATATGGCTTAAGGCCCGTAGTTACAATCATTATTATGGTAGAACTTGTAGTGTAAGGCAAGAATAGTTGAGAGTCCGAGCCGGACACTCTTATGAGCCAGCCGGGACTCTGAGAGCTGCAGGGCGTCAGCCTCCCTATATAAAGGGACGACCCGGCAGTAGTTTAAGGGCGACAACAATCTCATCGAGAGCCGGGCATAGCAGTTTAGCTCCCTGGTTATCGAAACCCTAATCAATACCACATCAAACTGGACGTAGGCTTTTACCTTCACCGTAAGGGGCCGAACCAGTATAAACCCTCCACGACTAAGTCCTAACTCAAGGACATCTGCCGCGACATTCCACGACAGTTGGCGCCCACCGTGGGGCCAGTGCACGGTGGATTTGAGTTCTTGAAGGGCAGCTTCGAAGGGCTCAAGGGATACGTTGTGGGCCTGATGACCAAGAGTCGTCGCGGCAAGCTCTACATCGACGATGCAAAATGGGGCCCCGACGCCAGCTCAATTGAGTACGGGTACCGGGTCCCCTTCGGCGGAATTCATGTTTTCATTGGCAAGATTGGTGAGCCGGGCCCTGAGCCGGATCTCTGCGCCGATCTCATCGAGACGGCTCAGCGTGCACGACCCGCCCGGGCCCGGCCTGCCTTAAGGCACGCGTTTGTGGGATGTATCCATGGAGGGCCCTCTGATCTATCTGGGTCTGGTGATGAGGCAGCCGCCGGCTCTGACGGCGAGTCGGCCACCGATGAGTCAAACTCGTTGTATCAACTTCAAGATGGCAGGCTCATGGGTTGTTCCGATGGTGACAGTATTCCGGACCCGTTTGAGCCGCCGCATCAGGTTGGAGTCTTTATGGCTGGCGCGCAGCCTGTTCAGAATCCCGCTGCTAGAGCGGGAAACCCGGTGCCTTCTCCGGCCCAGGTGCTGATGGATCTCACGGACAAGATGACGGCCCTGTTAACCGCCACGGTTGACCCGGCGGATCAAGCTCAGCATGATGCGGAGGTGGCACAGTTAAAATTGGATCTAGTGAAAGCTAAGGAGGAGCTTGCAGCGGAAGGGATCAGGATGGCTGCAAAGAGGGCGGCTCTCGATGCCCAAACTCAGCTGATCCAGGCGCAGTCCTTCCAACTCACGATGGATCAGAACGTGTCCAATGAGGTCATGAGAAGGAGGCGTCAAAAGACCCAATCTCGACTCCCTCCGGTTTACGATCCACGCAACCTCTTCAACACGCCAGGTGCAGGGTCTAGTAACCCGCCAGGGGTCATAGTGCCCGGGTCTGCAACCCCTATTCAGCCACGAGTGATGGGGCCTCCCCAGGTGCCCCCTGCCCCGCCTCAATACGTGCCAATACCCCCGGGTCATTATAATAACCCGCTGGAGAACATGGTCGCTGCGGCAGCACGGTTGGCGGCTCTCCCAGTTGACGGCGACTCTCCGACGGCTATTGAAACCCGCCGGGTCAGGGAACTCCTTCAGACGGCACTGGCGCAGCAAGAGGCGTACTCCTACAGCCGGGATAGGATCCACTCGACCCCCCGTCCGAGCCCGAGCTACAGCAGGCACATGATCTCAGCGACCGGCTCAAGTAACGTCCGACACCATGACCCGCCTCCTGGCCATGGCCCGGCTCATAATGGAGCCTTTCATGCAGCAGATCAGGACAGAGCGCGGCAAGAGGCGGAGCAAGTGCCTCAATTGACGGCTTACCAGACCCCCCCCCCCGGCTTATCCGACGACTTCCGTCGACGTGGGCATCCCTACCAGGACTGGGGGTGTCCCTTGTTTAGTGCCAGCTATCCGTAACGAACGTCTACCTAAGGACTTCAAGGGCCCCAGGAAGGTGCCTAATTACACAGCTGACTTACAACCCGCAGCCTGGATCGAGAGTTACGAGATGGCCATGGAACTACTGGAGGTCAGTGAGGCGGCAATGGCCAAGTACTTTACCATGATGTTGGATGGGACTGCCCACACTTGGTTGAAAGGGCTACCACCGAACTCCATCGGGTCTTGGGCTGAGCTGAAAGCCCGGTTCATCCAAAACTTCAAGGATACCTGCAGGCAGTCGATGTCAATTGTGGATTTGACTAACTGTAAGCAGCAGGAGGGTGAATCCACGACGCATTGGGTTCGCCGGGTCAAGGAGATCATACATTCGTCAGATAAGATGGATGCCGGCTCTGCAGTCTTAATGCTGGAACAGAATTGTCGTTTTGTGCCCCTGAAGATGAAACTCGGGCGGCTTAAGCGCGACTGCAGTGATATGGGTACACTAATGGCGGCTCTTGTCAAGTACGCCGATTCTGATGGTACCAAGGATCCCCCTTCAGATGATGAAAGGACATGGAAGGGAAAGAAGAACGGCAATGGCAAGGGTCCTCAGTTTAACCCGGGGAACCAAGGAGGAGGCAAGCGCAAGGCCGATGGCAGCCTAGAGTTTGTAGCCAACGCCAGCTCACAAGGTAATAACCAGCGACGTAAGGGGAGGCCCCCTCCCCGAGGCGGCGGGTCAGGTCCGACGCTGGAGCAGCTATTGAATGAACCTTGTCCAAGGCATGGCTCTAGAGAGAAGCCAGCGACTCATCTATGGAAGGATTGTGCAATCATGAAGGCCTTTAAGAATTACAATGGCCCGGGCGGCGGCTCAGGCGCCGGCGGCTTTCATGGCCCGGGCGGCGGCTCAAATTCCGGTCCTCAGAACGGTCAAGGGGGCTTTAATCAACAGTCTGGCCAGTGTCATCAACAGCAGCAGGGGGGTTATCAGACCAATCCAAAGCAGCTTAGCGATGGACAGTATCATGTGTTTACCACTAGTTTGTGCAAGCGAGATCAGAAGCTTCACAAGAGGGCTGTGAATGCTGTTGAGCCGGCGGTTCCACGCTACTTGCGGTGGTCTGAGCAGCCTATAGTGTGGAGCAGGGAGGATCACCCTCCACGGGTGGATAATCCGGGTCACTTGGCCCTGGTGGTGGCTCCTCAGGTGGGAGGATATAAGTTCACTAAGGTGCTCATGGATGGAGGCAGCAGCATCAACATCCTCTATTATGAGACGTTCCGTCGTATGGGGTTGATTGATAAGAACCTCAGCCAGTCCAACACTATTTTTCACGGGGTGGTACCTGGTAAGTCGGCCTATCCAGTCGGCAAGATTGAGTTGGAAGTGGCCTTTGGAGATGAGAACAACTACAGGGTGGAGAAATTGACCTTTGAGGTGGTCAAGATAAGAAGTCCATACCATGCTATATTTGGACGGCCAGCTTACGCCAAGTTCATGGCACGCCGAGTTATGTATACTTACAGCTCAAGATGCCGGGTCATAATGGGACCATTACGGTTCACGGCAGCCGGAAAGTGGCTCTGGAGTGTGAGGAAGGCGATGCAGCTTATGCAGAATCTGTTTGTGCAACAGAGGAGTTGAAGTTTTACAAAGACAACGTTGACTCAACCGATATGACCTCTCTGAAGAAGCCGACTACGGAGAATGAGCCGGCGATGAAATTTAAGTCAGCTGATGAGACTAAACTTGTTGATTTCGTTCCAGGAGACTCATCTCAGCAATTTAGCATCAGTGCCAATCTGGATCCAAAATAGGAAGGCGCGCTCATCGAGTTCATCCGTGAGAATAGGGACATCTTCGCATGGAAACCTTCTGACATGCCAGGTGTACCTAGAGAGCTCGCTGAGCACACTCTCAATGTTGATCCAAAATTTAAGCCGGTCAGGCAGTTCCTTCGGCGGTTTAATGAAGAGAGGCGGAAAGCCATTGGTGAAGAGGTGGCCCGGCTCTTGCCGGCCAGGTTTATTGTTGAAGTCTTTCACCCAGAGTGGTTGGCTAACCCGGTGCTCGTACTCAAGAAGAACGGCACCTGGCGGATGTGTGTGGACTACACGGACTTAAACAAGGCGTGTCCGGCTGATCCTTTTGCCCTCCCCCGTATTGATCAAATCATTGATGCCACGGCAGGTTGTGCATGCTTAAGTTTCTTGGATGCTTATTCTGGATATCATCAGATTAAGATGGCAGTTAAGGACCAGGAGAAGACGGCGTTCATCACTCCCTTTGGAGCCTTCTGCTATGTATCTATGCCCTTTGGACTCAAGTGTGCACAGGCGACTTACCAGCGTTGTGTACAGAACTGTCTTCATAAACAGATTGGGCGCAATGTTCATGCCTATGTGGACGATATTGTGGTTAAGTCCATAAAAGAGGAAACCCTGATAGATGATTTAAGGGAGACCTTTGATAACCTCCGGATCTACAAGATGATGCTTAACCCGGCCAAGTGTGTTTTTGGTGTTCCTGCAGGCAAGCTCTTGGGTTTTTTGGTTTCTGACAGAGGCATTGAAGCTAACCCGGAGAAGATCAAGGCCATCACCTCCCTGGCTAAGCCGGTGTGTATAAATGACGTTCAGCGTTTGGCAGGTCGCATCGCTGCTTTAAGCCGGTTTATAAGCCGTTTGGGTGAGAAAGCCATGCCATTATATCAGTTGATGAAGAAAACAGATAACTTTGTCTGGAATGATGCGGCTAATACTGCCTTCGAGGATTTGAAAAAGCAGCTGGCAGAGCCCCCAGTCCTTGCTGCTCCGGTTGATAAGGAGCCCTTGTTACTGTATGTGGCGGCGAACACACGAGCCGTCAGTGTGGCTATGGTGGTGGAGCGCAAGGAGGAGGGCAAGGAGCATCCGGTTCAGCGGCCGGTTTATTATGTCAGCGAAGTGCTCATTGAGTCCAAGCAGCGATATCCGCATTGGCAGAAGCTTGTTTATGGTGTGTTCATGGCAAGCCGGAAACTCAAGCATTATTTTCAGGGTCATCCCATCACTGTGGTCAGTTCTGCCCCTCTTGGTGATATCATTCAAAACAGAGAGGCCACAGGGAGAGTAGCTAAGTGGGCTATAGAGCTTGGACCTCATTGTCTCAAGTACGTGCCACGCACTGCTGTTAAATCTCAGGCCTTGGTGGATTTCATCAATGACTGGACAGAGTCACAAGTGCCCGAGCAGAAGCCAGATAACACATATTGGACTATCCACTTTGATGGGTCCAGGCAGTTGGAGGGCTCGGGGGCTGGAGTTGTATTGGCTTCCCCTAAAGGTGACAAGTTCCATTATGTATTACAGTTGATGTTTCCTTGCACTAACAATGCGGCTGAGTACGAGGCCTTGCTCCACGGTCTTCGGATGGCTAAGGAGATGAGCCTGAGCCGGGTAAGGTGTTTTGGTGACTCAGACTTGGTGGCTCAACAAGTATCAGGCAAGTGGGACTCTAAAGACCCTCTCATGGCGGCTTATCGCCGCGAAGTTGATGCCATTGCTGGGCACTTTCAGGGCTACCAAGTGGAGCACATTAATCGCAGGAAGAACGAGGCGGCTGATGCCCTAAGCCGGCTAGGCTCTCAGCGAAAGCCGGTACCGCCTAATACTTTCCTGGATGTCCTATATAATCCTTCTATTAAGCTGCCTACAGAGGAAGACTTGGCTGTCCCTGACCCGAAGGCGCGACTAGTGCCGGCTCTCCACGTCATACCAGACTGGACAATGCCGTATCTGGCTTACATGACCCGGGGCGAGTTGCCTGAGGATGAAACTTTGTCCAGGCAAATAACCCGGCGAACTAAGTCAATGATTGTTATCGATGGCGAGCTGCATCATCGCAGTGTTACAGGGGCGTTTCAGCGTTGTGTTTCCCCTGAGGAAGGGCAAGAAATCTTGCGTGAAATTCATGAAGGGGATTGTGGCCATCACGCCGGCTCAAAGTCCCTTGTGGCCAAGGCTTTTCGTCATGGTTTTTATTGGCTGACGGCTCATGTTGATGCAGAGGACTTGGTCAGTAAATGTGATGGTTGCCAGAGGTTTTCGCGACGGGCTCATGTGCCGGCTTAGGAGTTGAGGATGATCCCAATTACTTGGCCCTTTGCGGTCTGGGGGCTTGATATGGTTGGGCCTTTCAAACGATCCAAAGATAAGAAGACTCACCTATTGGTGGCGGTTGACAAATTTACCAAGTGGGTGGAAGCTGAGCCAGTTAGCAAGTGTGATGCGGCCACGGCAGTTCAATTTATGAAAAAGGTGATTTTTCGTTTTGGTTTTCCACACAGCATTATAACTGACAATGGCACCAATCTATCTAAAGGCGCCATGGAAGAGTTTTGTCAATGAGAGCATATCCGACTTGATGTCTCCTCAGTTGCTCATCCTCAATCCAATGGTCAAGCTGAGAGAGCTAATCAGGAGATTTTGAAGGGTGTGAAGCCCCGGCTTTTGGTCCTTTTGCAACGGACGCCGGGTTGTTGGGTGGAGGAGTTGCCCTCCGTGTTATGGAGCATCAACACTACTCCTAACAGATACAGGCTTCACGCCTTTCTTCATGGTTTATGGGGCAGAGGCCGTCCTCCCCAGTGACATCCGTCATGATTCACCTCAAGTGACGGCTTATGTTGAGACGGATAATGAACAGGCGCGCCAAGATGCTCTTGACTTGTTGGACGAACAGCGTGATGTGGCAGCAGCCCGTTCAGCGATTTACCAACAAGACCTGCGCCATTATCATAGCCGCCGGGTTAAATCCCGGGTCTTCCAGGAAGGCGATCTCGTGCTCCGGCTCATCCAGGATCAAACAGACGCACACAAGTTATCCCCCGCCTTGGGAAGGGCCCTTTGTGGTCAGCAAGAACTTGCACAACGGGTCATATTACCTCATTGACATTCGGGAGCACAAAGATTCACGTAAGTCGGAGGAAGAGACCCGTTGGCCGTGGAACATAGCTCAGCTTCGGCCTTACTACACTTGAGCCATCGGCTCTCGTGGTGTACATATTTCTCTCAGCCATGTATATATTATGATAAGCAATAAAGCAGGACCTCTGTCCTTTTTTCTCCTCCAAATATGCACGTGTTGTTTTCATTGCAAGATTACATGATGATTTAAAGGAGGATCTGGCTTATGATCGTATTTGAATTTAGCCGTAAGCTATAAGGTCACTTGGGGGCTTCCTGTTCAAACATGGGTCGTATTCGAACCAAAGAGAACATAGCTGTCGATACCCATTTGATTGGCAAAGTGCCGAGCTCATTGGGAGGTTACCTTTGGTCATATTTGAAATCGTTTAACCCCTCTGAGAACCGACGTGGATCGTATTTGAATCAGCGTCGTTAAACAATTCTTAAAATCACTTGGGGGCTTCCTGTTCAAACATGGGTCGTATTCGAACCAAAGAGAACATAGCTGTCGGTACCCTCTTGATTGGCATCGCCACACCCACTGGGGGCTATGTGATCGTATCCGAATCTTAGCTTAACCCCTTTGGGCCGGGTCTCTGGTCGTATTCGAACCGAAAGCCCCTAAGTTTTTCTGCTTTATCACAAGTTTTCTTTGATTATGTCAAGGTGTGTACAGCCGGGTCTCACTTTGCCGGCTTAACTTTGGTTTACAGTATTGCTAAACGCAATGGGTGTTATAAGGCAGGTAAACCGGAGTTGTGGTACCAACTTTCTCATCCGGGTTATCTAAACTGGAAGTATGCTTGTAGGCCGTTAAGTATGTTCTTCCGGTTGTATTCAGGATATCATTGAAGACAAGTCCTTTTTGATTCATATTCTGGGTTATCTAAAACTTATGATTCTCAGGACGGTAAGCCGTCTCGAGACTTGTGATTTGCCCTTTTATGCAGGATAATTAAAGGCACCTCTTTGAGGTTAAGAAAAAAACAAAGGATTGATTATGACCCGGAGAAATATCAAAGAGACAACTTCAAAAGACTTTAGCATTCAATACGTGCACGATGGCACGGCAGAGATAAACTGTTGTACCTACTCTATTACAAAACTCATCAAGTCTAAAAGGGTGGAGCATGTTTGGTAAACTGCCAGCCGAGTTATGATGCTTGCTGAGTTGAAGTCTCCGGCTCGTTCCTATCCTCTCCTCCGGCTGATCCCAAGACCTGGAAAGTTGATGACTTCCAGTCGATGCCACTGAGAACTTCGAATTGGGCTTCCTCGTCAATTAACCCGGCCGGGTCAATCTCCGGGGCGAAAGTGTGGTGACGAGCCGGCGGGATCAAGGTGAGGGCTTCATAGCGAGGGGTTGGAATCCTCTGATTCTCTGCGTTGTAGCCCGGCTGGTACTTGGTTAGATCTGTGTCGTTCCCGATAAGGGTGGCCACCGGGTGTACAGCCTTCACGCAAGCTGCGAAGTCCTTCTGATCGAAAGCTGAGCCGTCTTCCTTCAGGCTTGGATAGCCAAGGGCGATGTCCGTCGGGTCTAACTCCGGCAGGAATGCCTTGGCCCGGCTCAGCGCGGCGATCGCTCCGGCTCTCGCAGAGGCCCGCAGCTCTTGGATCCGCTGAGGCAGAACGGCGAGCCGGCGCAGGACTTCTGCCAGGTGAGTCGGCACCTCGTTGGATAGGGCCACCACAGCTAAGGCACGCTGTGACCCGGTGTAGAGCTGCTCCACCAGGGTATACACGGCCTTCAGCTTGGTGACCACGCTCTGGTTGAGGTTGGCACTTCTGGGACCTGTTTAACAGAATCAGACAAGCCGGCGACAAGGATGAGTTATGAGATATAAACATTTTCAACTTGATGAAAGCCGGTGAGGCGACTTACCGAAGATGGCGGCCACCATCTGGGAAACCTGGCGCTTTAGGCCGGAGAGCTCAGCGGTCTTCTCGGAGAGAGTCTTCTCCGCCTGTTCAGCCCGGGTTACCAATGCGGCCTTCTCTTCGGCCCAGGCTTTCCGCTCAGCATCAAATTCTGTCTTCAGCTTCTCTTGAGCGGCGATGCTGGATACAAACTTGGTGTTTGCCTTCCGGGTCTCCATTTCTTGCATCTTTAGCCGGCTCGTGAGATCAGCAAGGTCAGTCTCCAGCTTCTTGCCAGCAGCCTGTATAAATTTCCGGGTTATGGCATGAACAATTACTCTACAAATTTAAAGTCCCAACCGTTTTCCAAGCAAAGACACTTGGCACTTGGGGGCTAATGCATATTGAACGTTTTCTATCCACATATTGTCGGTTCAAATGGAGTAAGCCGGAACCTAAGTCTACAACATACTCAGTCATAAGTCGTCGACTTGGGGGCTAGCATGGTAAGGTAACTAAGCAGTAAATAAGAGGACAAAAGGATGTTACCTCAGACTTCTGCTGGATCTGGGTCACCATGGCAACCTCAGCGTCCCGGCTCTTGTGCACTTGGCTGATGTAGCCGGAGACGAGCTCTCCAATGCTCAGGTTGGTGTAGTCGGAGAGGTCCAGGTTCACCCAGCGGGGCTGCAGCAACTCCCCCTTAGCGGAGCACTTGGCCAGTACGGTAGGTCTCCCCGGCTCAACGAACTCCGTCCGGGTGATTACCACGTCCGGGTCATTTGTTGGTTGGGCCGAGCCGGAGGCCTCCGGGTCAGCAGCAGCTTCTACAGGCGCCATGTCCATTGGAGTGGTGGCTTCGGGGGCGGAGGCAGCTGGCGGGTCTTGGACCGTCACCTCCGGCTCAGGCAAATCCGGCACTCCGGCCGACTTGGTTTTCTTCACCCTCTTGGTGAGCTTTGCCTGGGCACTGAAAGAGCAACAAAGGTTAGTACAAAAAATATGAGTAAAGATCAGAACAAAATGAGATGATTATCGTTACCCGGGCGCGGTCTTGAAAGCCGGAAGACTCGACTGCATAGAGTCGCCCGAAGAGGGGGAGGTCTCCTGATAATTGGAGTCAGAAGAGTTGAGTGGCTGACGGATAACACCCGCCAACGGGTGAAAAGGGTATAAGTGGGAAATAACCTCAGTTCGGCGCTTCCTTGATGTGTCAGGTAACCCGGCGGAGAGGTCGGTGTCCTTGTTGGTCCGGGTGTGACGCCGGCTCTCATGAACCTGTTGCTTCAAAATAAATTGAGGATCTTGATAAGCTAAGGGATGTGAAAAGCTTACTTTCCGGGTTACCCTTCGGACTTTCAGCCTTGGCAAGGGCTCCGAGTCGGAGGAAAGTGACATTACCTCTTCAACCACCGGGTTACTTGCGCCGGTGTCATCCTGTCAATGAGCAAGTATTGATAAGGCGGACAGCAACAAACAACAAATACAGCAAGGACTTAAAGGCTCAGGGGTTACCTCTGACTCGGAGCTGTCGCTTAATTGCATCAGCTCTGAAGCAGTAGGCCTGCTTCCTTTCCTGCGTGGGGCGGCTTTCTTGGCGGCTTTCTTCACCTTTCTGGCCTTCTTGGCCGCCTCATGGTCATATTTGACCCGCCAGAACTTGTCGTCAGCCTGATAAATACAATGGTGATTTCTTTAAATGATTCATATGAGAGTTATATACAGAAGAAGATAGGATGTTCAGATTGGCGGCTTACCGCTGGGGCTGGGTTGGTCATGCGGAAGGGGGCTAACCCGGTCCTTCCACAGTCTACCAGGCTCTCGTTCAAGAGAGCCTTGGTCATCTCCTCTGCAACGTCTTCAGGAAGATCGTTGCGGCTGTGTCTCTGAGGGTCGTCTTTGCGGCCCGTATACTCACACATTAAGCCGGGGCGGCGGCTCAATGGGATCACCCACCATGAGATCCAGACCCGGACCAGATCGATTCCATTCAGACCATTGCCCAGGAGAGCCTTGATCTTGTTGATGGTTGGGAGCAGAGGCTGGCGCTCCGCCGGAGTCAGTTTGTCTGACAGTGGGTGTGTTGACTCCAGACGTGATGGGCGAAAGCCGGGCAGCGGACTTTCATCAGCCGGTGATGTATCTTGGCAATAGAACCAAGTCATGTTCCAGTCCTTTGGGTGGCTCGGCGGCTCTGCGTAAGGGAAAAGGCAGTCCCTACGCCGCTGGATGGAGATGCCGCCTAACTCCAGACTTGGCCCATTGGCGCACTCATTCTGACGGTTTAAGTAAAAAAGCTCTCTGAAGAGCAGCAGACTAGGCTCTTCTCCAAGATAAACCTCGCAGAAGACTTGGAAATTGCAGATGTTGGACACTGAGTTGGGTCCTATGTCTTGAGGCCGTAAATCGAAGAAATTTAGAACATCTCTAAAAAATTTTGAGCCGGGCGGTGCGAAACCCCGGCTCATGTGCTCCGCAAAAATCACTACCTCCCCATCCTTTGGCTGTGGCCTTTCTTCTGACGGGTCAGGGGCACGGTAGGACATGATGTCTTTCTTGGGCAGATATCCTGACTTAACAAAATCCGCTAGGGTCTCGTTGGTGACATTGGACCTCATCCAGTTACAAGTAATGGGAGCTTTGGGAGGCATGGTGAAGGTCGGCAGTCTATGACAAAAAGGAAAAACGTCCGGGTTAATGATAAGCCGGAGGAGATCTACAGTTCAAAGCTAAGGTGGCGGCTTATGAAGGGGACTAATGGTATATACCTAAGTACAGCGGGTTATTTAAGCTGCAGGGGCATTCAGAATAAATTGATTATCTACGGCCTTATCACATCTAAGCCGGAGGATTCTATGAAGCATGGTTCTCTTTAAGCCGGAAGGTTCTACGGCGCGTGGTTTCTTTAAGCCGGAACTGTAAACCGCCAAGATTCAATGATTGCAGTTTTTTACTAAGTGTGGTAAAACAGGTTTCACACATTGCAGTAACTTTTTTGGATCGAAATGGTCGGGCAAAAGAAAAATTTCTAGACCTAGAAACAGAAGCGAGGGAGTTCTTGGGCCTGAACAAAGTTCCTATGCAGTAAAAAAGAGCTGTTTGCGTGTAAAATGGGTGCTAAACAGTCGCCGCACCAGTTCTATGCAGATCTAAGATCAAACAGGGGCAGTAACTATGAGAACTACCGGAACTTGCGGGCAATGGCGACGAACACGAAGAACGCGGACGAATCCTACGGCAGATCTACTCTACAGGACAAGCAGGACTTACAAGAAGCTGGAGAGTCGCGGGGGTCGCCGCGTTTCTCTGGTCAGATCAGGGTGATGCATCGGCCTGAGCTGGTGACGACGAGGAGACCCGCGGCGGCGACGGCGGCGGAGCTCGAGCAGCACGGGACAGTGAGAGGAAGAAGACGATAGAGGAAGGAGCGTGAGAAGAGCCCGTCGGGCCGGCCTATTTATAAGGCGAGCTCGTAAAGCGGCACGAGAATCAAGGAGACCGTGGCGTGGTTATCTCCCCACGCAGCGCCTCGATTTTTGGGATGACAGTAAAGGAAAAGATCCGTTGCGGATCTGGCGGAGTAAAAAACGGACTTAATGGAAGATGACGTCATGGCGGATTATCCGGAGTCCAGAGGATGACGTCACGCCGGGTTATGGCCTTCACATGAATGGTAAGCCGGAGATTTTTTCTGTCGAAAGAGTTGAAGATTGACATGAGCCAGCTCAAATCAATCTGGGGCCTAATGTTGAGGATATAGACCTTAGAGTCACCCGCCAGGAGAGGCCGGGTTACTCATATGGTCATTGCCAGAAGCCCGGCGCCAAGCTTAAAGACGGTGGGCCAAAGATGGGCTTAAGACCTGGATATGGCTTAAGGCCCGTAGTTACAATCATTATTATGGTAGAACTTGTAGTGTAAGGCAAGAATAGTTGAGAGTCCGAGCCGGACACTCTTATGAGCCGGCCGGGACTCTGAGAGCTGCAGGGCGTCAGCCTCCCTATATAAAGGGACGACCCGGCAGCAGTTTAAGGGCGACAACAATCTCATCGAGAGCCGGGCATAGCAGTTTAGCTCCCTGGTTATCGAAACCCTAATCAATACCACATCAAACTGGACGTAGGCTTTTATCTTCACCGTAAGGGGCCGAACCAGCATAAACCCTCGTGTTCCTTGTCCCGCATTAACCCCTTCAAGCTTCCTAGCTGCGATGGCTCCACGACTAAGTCCTAACTCAAGGACATCTGCCGTGACAATTCCACGACAGTTATGACGGTCCGACATTTCGTAATCCTGTCCGACACTCGTACGACGATTAGCTAATCTTCTTAACGGTGAACCGTTTGTGATGGGCCGTGCATCATACACGTTCTATAATAGTGAACCGTTTGTGATGGGCCGTGCATCCTAAATTTAGCACCACAGAATACCGACTGCGATGGCAATGCGAGCAGAAACGAGTAGGAGTACTGTAGGGGCCCTATCCCCAACGGTTTCTGGGTCGTGTGGGAAGGACCCCCCTATCGCCCACACTCACTTGGCGACGGTTCCAAATGCCATCGCGGAAAGGGGTTTTAAACCGTTTGTTTAGGACCGACGCGCACCAGTGGGTGACAATGCCCCCAGAGGCACCTCTGGAAGGTATGTAAGCAAATTATCAAAGCGCCTCGGATAGCATGATTTAATGAAGTTATTATCAAGCATTGATTTTTTGTCTCCTGCGGGTAGATTATAGCACAGCCACTAGACAAGATAGAATTAGAAAGTGCCAAAAGCTCCAGATCAGTGTTTAAACCACGCATGTTCCAACATAAAACTTTCCAATTTAACAAAAGTACCATGGAGAAAAGCAAATAGGGATAATAAACTGCAGTCTAAGTGGACTCCGAGGGGCCAGCATCAGGTGGACCTAGTAGAGCTTCTTCAGAGACCTCCTCCTAAGGAACAGCACACTACAGCACCGCAATCTGCTGAAGAAGAGGGACCGGGGTCGGTCCTGGGATAGCATCTGCAGCTACAGATGTTCCAGTGCTCACCGTTGAGGGGCTGGCAGAAGGGATAACTCTAGGTTTCACCTTGGAGGTTTTTGATTTGGTGTATTATAGGGGTGGGACCTTCAAACCATCATACTTATACATGTGTGCATACATAAACAAATCACCGTGTCCCTAGTAAGCCTCTACTAGACTAGCTCGTTAATCAAAGATGGTTAAGTTTCCTAACCATACACATGTGTTGTAATTTGATGAATGGGATCACATCATTAGGAGAATGGTGTGATGGACAAGACCCATCCGTCAGCTTAGCATAATGATTGTTCAGTTTTATTGCTATAGGTTTCTTCATCTCATATTCTTTTTCCTTTGACTATGAGATTACGCAACTCCCGGATACCGGAGGAATGCCTTGCGTGCTATCAAACGTCACAATGTAACTGGGTGATTATAAAGATGCTCTACAGGTATCTCTGAAGGTGTTTGTTGGGTTGGCATAGATCAAGATTAGGATTTGTGACTCCGAGTATCGGAGAGATATCTCTAGGCCCTCTCAGTAATGCACATCATAATAAGCCTTGCAAGCAATGTGACTAATGAGTTAGTTGCGGGATGATGCATTATGGAACGAGTACAGAGACATGCCGGTAACGAGATTGAACTAGGTATGAAGATACCGACGATCGAACCTCGGGCAAGTAACATACCGATGACAAAGGTAATAATGTATGTTGTCATTACGGTACGACCGATAGAGATCTTCGTAGAATATGTGGGAACCAATATGAGAATCCAGGTTCCATTGTTGGTTATTGACCGGAGAATTGTCTCGGTCATGTCTACATAGTTCTCGAACCCGTAGAGTCCGCACGCTTAACGTTCGATGACGATTTTGTATTATACTAGCACAAATGCCCGTGCATTGCAACGGGAGATCACCGGTTCCTATGAAGCATGTTTGGCCAAGTCTGAGAAAATGTGTCATGGGAGTCACTCATGAGAAAAGAAAGATTACTTGAGGATCGGGACGTGAGCTCACGACAATGGGGTATAGTTCAAGTAAATTTATCTACGTGAAGAAGAAAAATAGCAATATCAATAAATTTGAAATAATAGCAGTAACAAGCAAACCAACCTAGAATAACAATTGCAGTAGCAGCAAGCAAACCAACTATATATTACCTTAAAAATTCCCCATAATTAAACATATCTTCTTTACTAAATGCAACTCAACGAAGCAAACCCGAAGAATTTCATAGATAATCAGTCATAGACTTCACATGGAATCAAACTGCATATGTACGTGAATTGTAATTGCGGTGAATATAATTGCAATGCTACTTAAATAGAAGGGGTGGCCATTCAGTGAAGCATGTATATATTTTTCTCTTTTGAAGAGAACTGCTTACAGACTTGCAGTTGAATTACTCAATGTATTGGCAATGCAAGACAACATTCCATCAATGCTTAGATCGTCAAAGCTAGTGCAACTTCCTAACATAAACTATTCTTCGTTTTTGGCAAGCAAACGCATCCAAATAAACTATCCTTCCACTACACAATGATAAAAGCAAATAACTTTCTGCACAAGTTACTCAAGGAAGTCAATTAGGAACTTCTTCCTATTAACCAACTCTTCACATGCAGCAACAGCCATCATGTCAAATATGCTCAGCCTTGTGCATGTGGCAAGCATAGAATACTCAGTCTCATTCTTGTACGGAACAATCAAATGCTACAACATTACCAACTTCTGTTCCCGAAAAATGCTTTCGCCCCGTTATATATATAAAGCAACAGTCGCGGGCGCGCAGTGAGATCGCCACGCTCTCCACTCTCCAGCGTCTACTCTCCAGCGGGCGAGCAGCGGCGGTCCGGCCGGCGCGGGCTTTGCTCGCTCCCTCTGCCTGCGCCGCCTCCGCGCAATGCCGGCTGCTTCCGGCGCAGATCGGGCCGACTCCTCACCCGCCTCTCGGCCACAGCTCCCAATCGGCGCGTGACTCTGGGCGGAGGACAGCTGGATCTTGCGGCGGATGGCGCGAGGGAGGGAGGCACTCCGACAGTCTCTCGATTTCCGCCTGGCAAGAAAAGAGTGAAGAGCTGATGAGAAAGCATCGACTACAGAGTTGAAATCTATTGGCTTTCAGCAAGTCCGAACAATTAATGCAGCATCTTACACTTGCAGCATCTATGTCTGCTGCTGTTCTCTTTGCATGCATCCTGTATGCTAAAAGTGCCGATTTGAACTCCGACAAGCAGGCTCTTCTTGCATTTCCTGCATCCCTGCCCCATGGAAGGAAGCTTAACTGGAGCTCCACGACACCTGTCTGCACTTCTTGGCTGGGAGTGAAATGCACACCGGACAATAGCCGTGTACACACACTATGCCTACCTGCATTAGGACTCTTTGGCCCAATACCCTTAGATACGCTTGGCAAGCTTGATGCCCAGGAGGTGTTGAGCCTCCGGTCTAATCGCCTTACTGTTGAGCTCCCTCCTGATGTAGGATCTATTCCTTCTCTTCATTCCCTCTATCTGCAGCATAATAATCTGTGTGGAATCATACCAACTACACTTTCATCCAGCTTGACATTCCTAGACCTGTGCTACAACACTTTCGATGGGGAAATCCCATTGAGCGTGCAAAATCTCACTGGACTTACTGCAATCCTTCTCCAGAACAACTCTCTTTCTGGACCCATCCCTGACCTACGTCTCGCCAAATTGAGGCATTTGAATGTGAGCAACAACAACCTCAGTGGTCCAATATCACCTTCCTTTGCAGAAATTCCCAGCCAGTTCCTTCTTAGGGAACACTTTTCTGTGTGGGTCACCATTGGAACCCTGTCCTGGAACTGCGCCTTCTCCTTCACCGACACAACCACCATCAGTGCCCAGCAAACGCAAGAAGAGTTTCTGGAAAAGGATCAGCACATGTGTTCTAATTGCAATTGCTGCTGCAGGAGGGGTATTGTTGCTTCTCTTGGTTCTTGTACTCTTGATATGTATTTTCAAGAGAAAGAAGCACACGGGACCACCCTCTGTTTACCAGCTATACAGAGGGCATATGTGTCATCAAGTACGCCTGTATTGATCAGAAGGTAATAATGTCAGAATACATGAATAGGAAAAGACTTGTACAGTTGTAAGAAACCATGCAAAAGTTTTACCATATCTGTTTGTTGCACTCAATGTGTTGGTCTCAACTGCATGCCTATGTCATGATGCAAGTTCCCCATCATAAGTTCGTAACTTACTCTATATAAACCAGTCTGATCAATATTAAGTTTAATCAAAAAACCAATTTTCTTTTGAAATTCTACGAAGCCCTGACAAATTGAAATCCTCATGTTTTCCACAAAAAGTTAACTTTTCATGAACTGAGTATGAATAGCAGCATAGCGTGATGGGAATTGGGAACCACCCACTGCCCAACTTCTTCAGACCCACTTGACAAGAACTGTGTCTGCAAGTGACAAGACTAAAAGATGTTCAGAAAGCCACAGTCCGGAACAAAAGTTGAGAACAATGATAAAACATGTATAGTTGAAAAGGATTTTGCGAGTGTCCATGGCCAACCTGCTCCAGCTCTAGCTTTCCATCCAATTCATATTCTGAGAGGACAATTCGTTTCTGTCATATCAAGAATTTTTCCTAGACACTAAAAACTGTTAGGTTCAGGAGCAAGCCTACTCGATCCTTTAATTCCACCAAAAAAATGCAAACATAAAAAACTCATACAGATTTACATATTTTGCCTTTTCCCCCTCAATATGGCAATCATAATACAAAAGGAGATATGCCAAAAGATCGACTAAATGCATATGTAATTGCTATTTTTGGCCAGCAATGCTAGTCGCTTCACGAGAGGGTATAGAGTTGCCACTATATTAAAACACAATATGACAGAAAGAACTGGAAATTTCCTACCTGGGCCGAGAGATGTGTATGCACACAGCACGCCGATATTTTAACTTCGACATATGCGGGCGGTTTGAAGGTCCGCGTTGAAGATGCCCTTATGTGACATAAACAGAGGAACATTTTGGACAGTGAAAGCTGATTCTGAGAATCATTCTTGTGGACACATGTATTTTGAAAAAAAAAATACAAATTTAAAAAGAAAAATAATATTTGAGTAGTGCCCATTATTATAATAAAGATACATGCTCTATAACTAACAAACACCAGAAACATTAAATATTAATCCCTAAGCAATATTAAAAATGTATGTTAGAATTTACATTTTCTTATCTTGTATACTAAGCCAAGCAAAGACATGTGTTCTGTGGAAATAATTGTTTAGCTGATCTTGCAATTCATCAAATAGATAAGATGTATTTTTTTTGCCATCCCCAAAAGGATGTAGTTACTAACCATCATTAGGTTATACGACAACTGTGATCAGATGAAGTATCATATCCCCTTACATGAAAGACAAAACCTCTAGAAGTGGGAGTCTGGCTTGGACCTTATTTTCTTATTAATAATCTATTATTTCTTATAATGTAAAGCTTCTCTGTTTTCTCTTTGGAAGCAAGAAACAATATTATCTCTGTACTGAAAAGAAGTACAAAATCTAAAACGATTCACCTATTCGTGCTTGAAGTCGTCCAGTTAGATGACTATCAAGCATAATGTGGTATTAATGTGGAAAGTATCCACTTATAGGACACTTTCCATGACACATAAAAACTCTTGGTGTAATACTAAATGTTTAAAATGTGAAGCAAAATTTAAGATTATCAGGCCCAATGGAATCTCATATGTCAATGAGTTACATCTAGCTGAACTGAACACAAATATAGGGCATGCTTTATTAGCAGACCATACAAAGAACAGAAGATATCATATTTTGGCACCAAGAGAGTAGGGCAGTAGGCATTCAGAGTGCATAAGAGAAAGGAATTAAAAAAACTGCATGCATTATGCATTGCATTGCTACAATACAACGCAAGTAAGGTCATTCTTAGATCCTTACCTCACCCTTAGGAACGTCCATCGGCATGGTGTTTCTCCTGCAGATCGCTTGGCCGCATGGACGAGGATACTGCTGCAATGTGCTACATTGTAGTGTGAGAAGGGTTGTTGATAGATGATGCATGTGGAGCTTGTGGTGGAGTTTGGTGGGGCAACCCACTGTTGCTGTAGGTACATTATGTAATGCATGTACTCCTTTTTCTCCCATTATTGTTCAGCTGCAGATGCAAATCATATTTTGTCACCAACAAAGTAGCTAGGCATCAATTCAGAGTCCATGGGAGAAAGGGAGAAAACAAACTGCATGCATTATGGGCTATATTACTACAATAAAGGGCAAGCAAGGACATCCTTACGTCCATACCTCTTAGGAACGTCCAGCGGCAAGCTCGCTGTCTCACCATTCGGAACATGCTGCCGAGAAACAAAACAACAAAGAACTGAGCATCAGCCTGCAAGTAAGCATATTATAAATCAAAGCGGAATATCTTACTATCACAGTAACATTGGAGAAGATCAAGGTATAATTTCTGAAGAAAAGCTCACTCCAATCTTCCACCAATAAACTGTAGCAAATTGAGGAATTCTTAGGCAGTCAGATTTTGTTATCAAGAGGTACTGTAGGAAGAAAAAAATACCTGGGAAGAATCAAGCCGTCGCTAAGAAGAACATCACCTCACATCACAGGCTGTAAGGATGGATCTGATCTCGGGCGGCGATGTTCGCTGTGGGAGCCAGGCGAATGGATCTGATCTCGGGCGGAGTGCGCTGGAAAGGAGTGGTTGGTCGAGAAGCCGACGGGGTTGGGGGAGCCCTCAACGCCCGAGGCGTCCGCTGTCGCCGGTGGTCGAAGTCCGCGGGTGTGGGGGAAGTTGGGGTAGGGAGGGTTAGGCGCGCCGGCAGGGTGGGCGGCGTCTACCAGCGGCTGCCGGCGGCGCACGACGGCGCGCGGGGAGGTAGGGTGGGGCATGGCAGGAGGTGGCGGCGCGGTGGAGGCGGAGATGGGATTTTTCTGAAGGCAAGACCGCGCAGGTGGCTGTTTTTTTTCTCACACGTACCGTTTCGGGTTTGAGAAGTGCGGGTTAAATATTGAAAATCACAGGGGATATTTTGTAAAAACACCACGACGGTGAGTGGGTGGGGAGAAGCACTAATTGCTTTATTATTATTAGCGAAAGATGAGTTATGTGATTTGGTTACCGAATGTTGTTCGGTGTCCCCGATGAGATCACGAACATGATGAGGAGTCTAGAAATGGTCGAGAGGTAAGGATTCACATATAGGACGATAGTATTCGGACACCGGAAGTGTTCTGGGGGTACCAGGTACGTATCGGGTCACCGGAAGAGGTTCCGGGCACGCCCCGGCAAAGATATGGGCCTTATTGGGCCAAGGGCGGGACAGACCAGGCCCTAGTGGGCTGGAGCGCCCCCATATAGGCCGAATATGAGAAGGAAGGAGGGAAGGGAGAAAGGTAAGGGGAGGATTCGACCTTCCCCTTCCCTTCTCTCTCCCTCTCTTTCCTTCCCCCTCCGACACTTATGGAAGGGGGAAGGCCGACTTGTGGGAGGCATCCAAGTAGGATTACTCCTACTTGGGGCGCCCCTTGCTGTTCCCCTCCCTCTCCCACCTACATATATGTGTGGGCGGTGAGGGAGTCCTGGATTAAGGGGTCCTCGGATGGTCGAGCTATGTGACATGGGCCGGACTAATGGGCCGCTAAGATACAAGATAGAAGGCTTTCCTCCGTGTCCGGATGGGACTCTCCTTGGCGTGGATAGCAAGCTTGGCGGCTAGTCGTATAGTTTCCTTTCTCTGAAACCGACTTTGTACAACTCTGGCCCCCTCCGGTGTTTATATAAACCGGAGGGTTTAGTCATAGAGGCAATCACAATCATGCATGCTGGACATCTAGGGTTTAGCCATTATGATCTTGAGGTAGATCAACTCTTGTAACCCCTATGCTCATCAAAGTCAATCAAGTAGGAAGTAGGGTATTACCTCCATTAAGAGGGCCCGAACCTGGGTAAACATCATGTCCCCCGCCTCCTGTTACCTTCGATCCACAGACGCACAGTTCGGGACCTCCTACCCGAGATCGGCCGGTTTTGACACCGACATTGGTGCTTTCATTGAGAGTTCCTCTATGTTGTCGATAGAAGGATCAATGGCTCACCTTATTGTCAATGACAAAATCACCTCCGGAAAGGCCCTAGTTCCCAGGCAGATCCTCCAGATCGGCAGTTTCACCATGGGCGCCCACCCAGCCGTTAAGCGCAAGGCGGTCCCCCAGATTGCCAAAAATCATCTCTGCACCAACCCCGAAAGCGTCGATAAGATGGATCCAGCAGGTATCTCATCTTTAAAAGAACTACTAGATCGCATCGCCGCCCTGGGGCTCGTAACAGATTATGATCTGATTGGGCTTAAACCCGATCAGAGGGAAATCAGGTCCCCACCTGTCACCCACCTGGTGACAGTTGTGGAAGAGCAAGTTGAGGATACCGCTCCTCCTATGCTAAAAACAAACTATGCTCGGATCTCTGAGCCCTGTGAGCCGGACACCCATCTTAGAAGAGAGCACTTGTCCTCCAAACATAGAACCAGGCGTTGAGCCTAAAAACCCCTAGGACACTCCGGATCCTGGGCCAGTGACCTCAGAAATTCTTCAAAGTCCGGATTCCATAGTGGGTCAGGGTTCGGATTTAAGCCCACCCGCCCACCAAAAGCAATACTCTCCAAGCAATTACGGTCCCCCGGACATATGCGACTTAATGTATGTATGGCAGCAACCTCAGGAAACAGTCCATCACTTTTGGGCTAGATTCCTCCTTGTTAAAAACAAGATCAAAGATTGCTGCAACGACGATGCGGTATCAGTCTTTTGCCGCAACTGTACGGACGAGGGGATCCTCAATGCCCTCAACCGACGCCGCATACTGCACTTTGCAGATTTGGCACACATAGTATAGAAGTACTGCACAATGGAAAGCGCTTGGAAAGCCCAGACACCTCGGTGGGAAGCACCGACCTTTAAGCCACCAGCCGGTCGGGCAAAAAGGATGCACCCTCACGGGGCACCTGATCATCACTCCACGGACAAGAAAATTGAGCCCTTAACAGGACATAGAATGGCCCTTGATGAATGGCTCGACAAGCCTTGTCAAATACACACGATGCCGAATTCCGAACCAACACATAGCCTTCGGGCATGTTGGATACTCCGGCAGGTGGCTAAGAGCGGTGAGGCCATCCTCACCAACACTACCCCAGAGAAGTACTCCTCGAAGGATAACGATCTCAATGTATTTACGGTCTTCGAGACCTTTTCTTCAAATAATTGGCATAAAAGGGTGCTCCGCGACCTTGCCGAAGTTAACCAAGTAGCTGCAATAAGTCCTTGGAACGACATGGCGATAACTTTCAATGCTACTGACGAACCACGTGCCCGATTAGTCCGAGCACAAGGCACTTTAGTTCTAAACCCAATTGTGGAAGGCTTTCGGCTCACTAAAGGGCTCATGGACGGTGGCAGCGGATTGGACCTCATTTATGAGCACACGCTCGACAAAATGCAAATGGACAAGAGCCACATCGAGCAGAGCAGTACAACCTTCCAAGGCATTATTCCTAGTCGAGAAGCCGATGTTCGGGAAAAAATAAACTTGATGTGGTATTCGGCACGCCGGCGAACTACAGGTCCAAAGAGTTAATCTTCCAGGTGGCACCTTTCAACAGCGGATATCACGCACTTTTGCGGCAAGATGCATTCACACGCTTTCAAGCCATACCTCATTACGGGTACATGAAGCTCAAAATGCCCGGGCCCAACGAAGTTATCACTATCACCAGTGATCCGTACATAGCACTCCGCGCCGAAAACAAAACCGCATCCTTGGCCCTTGAGGCACTATCCGAGGCCCTTGCGGCCGAGGAGCTCACCGCTCTGTGTTCCACGGTGGATAGAGACGACGTAATCCTCGATAAAAGGCCTAAATCCACTTCTTTCAAGCAAGTAGACGAAATAGTCAAATTCCAAGTCCACCCGACAGATCCTAATAAAACAGCAGCCATTGGAGCACAACTGGATCCGACGGTCGACGCCGCTCTAAGAGCATTCCTGCCCGAGAATTGGGACATCTTTGCCTGGCACCCTTCAGATATGCCAGGAATCCCAAACGGACTGGCCGAACACAGCCTCAACATAATAAAGGTGTTCAAGCCAGTCAAGCAAATGCTGCGGCGATTTTCCAAACCCAAGCGACAAGCTATGGGGAAGAGCTAGCAAAACTACTTGAAGCCGGGTTTATTCGAGAGATAAAACACCCGGATTGGCTAGCAAACCTGGTCATGGTACCAAAGAAGGAAAAATCCTGGCGCCTTTGTGTCGATTTTAAAAACCTCAATAAAGCTTGCCCTAAGGACCCCTTCCCACTTCCCCGCATTGACCAAATCATTGATGCAACTGTAGGACATGATTCACTGTGTTTGCTCGACGCATACTCCGGATACCATCAGATTAAGATGAAGGAATCCGATCAGGCCGCACCGGCATTCATTACCCTGTACATGCCTTTCTGCTTCAAGACTATGCCTTTTGAACTCAAAAACGCAGGCGCCACTTATCAACGCATTGTCACGCCCAATATGCGACCCTATCCACGAGGAACTCGAAGGTCCCACCAAGGATAGACCCGCATATTGAAACGCTTTTACAAGGTGGATATCATTACATCAACATTTCATAATAGTTGGGGATACATACAAGAGGCATACAATGCCACAAGAATACATCAATACATCATACATAAGATCAACATCCGACTACGGATGAAACACAAACAGAAGCTCAAACGACATCCACCCTGCTAGCCCAGGCTGCCGACCTGGAACCTATCCCCTGATCGAAGAAGAAGCAGAAGAAGAACTCCAAAACAAGAGACATCGCTCTCGCGTCATGATCATCGCAAAACCTGTACCTGCAACTGTTGTTGTAGTAATCTGTGAGCCACGAGGACTCAGCAATCCCATTACCATGGGTATCAAGACTAGCAAAGCTTAATGGGTAAGGAAGGGGTAAAGTGGTGAGGTTGCAGCAGCGACTAAGCAAGAATGGTGGCTAACATACCCTAATAAGAGCGAGAAGAGAAGCAACGGAACGGTCGTGAAACTAGCAATGATCAAGAAGTGATCCTGAACTCCTACTTACGTCAAGCATAACCCATAAACCGTGTTCACTTCCCGGACTCCGCCGAGAAGAGACCATCACGGCTACACACGCGGTTGATGCGTTTTAATTAAGTCAAGTGTCAAGTTCTCTACAACCGGATATTAACAAATTCCCATCTGCCACATAACCGCGGGCAGGGCTCTCGAAATTTTATACCCTGCAGGGGTGTCCCAACTTAGCCCATTATAAGCTCTCACGGTCAACGAAGGATATTCCTTCTCCCGGGAAGACCCGATCAGTCTCGGAATCCCGGTTACAAGACATTTCGACGATGGTAAAATGAAACCAGCAAAGCCGCCCGGATGTGCCGACAAATCCCGATAGGAGCTGCACATATCTCGTTCTCAGGGCACACCGGATGAGCCAGACGTCGGGTTGGCATAGACCCTGGTTGCCCAGGGGGCGCCGGACATCGCTCGGTTTGGACCAGCACTTGGAGAAGCACTGGCCCGAGGGGTAAAATAAAGATGACCCTCGGGATGCGCCACTCCCAAGGGAAAAAGGCTAGGTGAGGCAAATGTAAAACCAAGGTTGGGCCTTGCTGGAAGAGTTTTATTCAAAGCGAACTGTCAAGGGGGTCCCATAAATCACCCAACCGCGTAAGGGACGCAAAATCAAGGAACATAACACCGGTATGACGGAAACTAGGGCGGCAAGAGTAGAACAAAACACCAGGCATAAGGCCGAGCCTTCCACCCTTTACCAAGTATATAGATGCATTAATAATATAAAAGATATTGTGATATCCCAACAAAGTTCATGATACCCATGTTCCAACATGGAACAAACTTCAACTTCACCTGCAACTAGCAACGCTATAAGAGGGGCTGAGCAAAAGTGGTAACATAGCCAAACAACGGTTTGCTAGGAAGGATGAAAAGGTTAGGGGCTGACATGGCAATTTGGGAGGCTTGATAACCAGGTGATAGGTAGCGCGGCAATAGCGATAGAACGTAGCAACTAGCATAGCAATGATAGTAATGAGATCCAAGGTGACGGTCATCTTGCCTGGAATCCCGCTAGGAAGAAGAACGAGTCCATGAAGAAGATGAAGCCACGAAGACGAACCAAGCGTAGACGAACGAATCCTCACGATCGCAACGAAACGGGAACTATCGAGAAGAAACACACAACATGGTAAACACACCACACATGAACAAGGCATGATGCTCAACCAAGTATGATGCATGACAAGGCTACATGAAGCTACTCATGGCAAGAGATGATGCATAC
Source organism: Triticum aestivum (assembly GCF_018294505.1). Taxonomy (NCBI): domain Eukaryota; kingdom Viridiplantae; phylum Streptophyta; class Magnoliopsida; order Poales; family Poaceae; genus Triticum; species Triticum aestivum. Next base: position 207,013,331 of record NC_057802.1, on the reverse strand, counting down.
AAGAGCAACACATCAAAGCAAGTTTAAATGAGGCCGGAAACAACCTATAACAATTCCGGTAAGTCCTCATATGCAAGTTTCGAAATTGGTCCAGAACTGAATAAACCTTATGTTCAAGTTGTTAAAAAGCAAGTTAAGATGCACCAAGATGATCTACATGAAATTCTAGTCAAGTTACATATAAAGTTCATTAGATTCGGAGCTATGGCCTAGAAGATATGAGCAAAACAAGTTAAACATGACATTGATGCAAAATGCATACAAACATCAAGCAAACACACTCAAAACATGGTTGCAACAAGGTAATATGAAACTACATGCAAAACTAAGCAAGTTTCATATAGAGCATGCTCAAAACGGAGCAACGGTGCAACACATACACTAACAAGATATAGCAACAATCTGTCCAAAACAGCAACTAGGCATCTAGCAAGCATCAAACAATATGTTACAGCACCTTAACATGAAAACAAATGACATGGGCATGATGTAAAGGTAAAGCATTAAAAAACATGAACACTGAGCTATCTCCAGAAAACATTATAACATGCTCAAAAGGACATGGCAAGATTGCAAATAATAACAGTTTCACAGACTTGGCAGAATCACTGGACATGGCAGAAATAACATCAGGTTGCAAAGTTTAGAGCTAACAAACAACATGCTACAGGAACAGATCTTAGCAAACAAAGGCATGTTATGAATCTAATAATTATATAGAACAAAAGTCCCTTACTGAACATGAGCTAAAAAGGCACAGAAGATATGATGGCACCCAGGTAAACATAGCAAGTTTTATTAACAGCTTCAGACTTGGAAGAAAAACAGAGCATGGCAGAAATAATGATAAGTAGGCATGTTGGTGAGCTTGAACCACTCACTACAGAGCATTACATGGCATGGCAAGGTAACCAGCAGTAATAAGGCGTAAATATGAAGCTAAGCATGACAATATCATAGTCATAGGGTACACGAATCACTATTAACAACCATGGCAAAATTGATTAACATGTAAACAATCTGCCAGGAACATTTTATAGCAAAAGTAGAGCAACATTAAGACATGCTAGAGCACTCCATAATTTCAAATATGGGCATGGATGGATAGAGCATAACATGTGTAACAAAACATCCTTAGTGAACATCTCCGGATTATGCATAGAATGACTTGTAGCAGCAGGTTTACAGGGCATCACAACATAACAGACTCAGACTTAGCAGAAATGACTGTCACAGAAATCAGCAACATCACGGAAGCTACTTTGCATGCTTGTGCTAGTCACCACATAGATCCTAAAAATACAAGACAAGTACCTCTGTAAATATGGCATGATGTTGATCAAAACACATGTAGACATCAACCTCATAGGATGCACACACAAAATGCAATGAAAAAGACAAGCCATCAAGTTCTGATAACAGACAGCAGATAACATCATATAGCACTCTTGCAACGATGATTAGGGCATCAAGATAAACTCTAATGAACATGACCCAATGGAACAAAATGAAGAGCATCGCACAATAAACGTTCTGACATATCATGCATGCAAAACCGAGCAGTACACACAAAGTTATGGCAGGTCAAAGTATGCAACATGCTGATAAAAACCCTGGGACTTGGAGAAAATTATACCCCGCGGAGAACGTGGACGGGACGGAGGGATCCGGGCGCGGGACGACGCGTTTGGTTCTGGGACGGGTGGATCTCATCCCACCCGTCCGGATCCAGCGACGGGGCAGCCGGCGACGGCGGCGGAGGCGCGGCGCCGGCGGCGGAGCGCGGAGGCGGACGGCGCGGGGTCCGGCGGGGTCGGCCAGGCGGCGCGCGGGGTCGCGGTGGCGGGGCGCGGACGCGGTCGGGCCTGGCGCGGGCGGGGTGGCGCAGGAGACCGGGCGGCGGGGCGAGGTGCGCCGGCGGCTCGGTCGCCAGGGCGCGGCGGGGGCTGCGGGCGCGGTCGGGCCCGGCGCGGGCCGGCCGTGGGCTCCACGGGCCGTGGAGCGGTGGGGAACCGGAGGGGCGACGTGGAGGACGGGGAGTGGCTGAGGAAGCGGCGGCGGACATGTCCGGTGGTGGGGAGAGGTGTCCGGCGGCATGGAGGGAAGAAGGTTAGGGTTTACACCGCGAAATTCGGGGAGGGGTGTTTATATAGGCATAGGGTGCTAGGAGAGTCCAAATGAGGCACGGTTTTCGCCCACACGATCGTGATCGAACGACCGAGAGCATGGACGGGTTTTTGCTGGGTTAGTGGGCTGATTTGGAGGGGTGTTGGGCTGCAAGACAAAAGGGGCTTTCGGGCTACGCGGTTAACCGTTGGGGCATCAAACGACCTCCAAATGGAACGGAATTTGACGGGCGGTCTGTCGGTGCTATACCAAGGCCACTCGGCAAATACCGACCCATTCCGAGAAGGTTTTTCTCCCGCTCACGAAAAGAAAACAAAGGGGGTGCAACGGGTGCGACGAGAGTGTCGGATCGCGAAACGGACAACGGGGAAAAGGACCGGATGCAAGTTTTGAAAAACAAGATAATGCAATGCAGATGATGACATGGCAAAATGCAACACGCAAGCAAATGACATGGCAACAACGATGAATAACTAGAAGACACCTGGCGCATCGGATCCGGGGCGTTACAACACTCCTCCACTAACAAGAGATCTCGTCCCGAGATCTTAGGACCAAGACGGGAGAGAAAAAGGGATGAGGTGAAATAAGAACCAAACAGTGAGGATGAACAAAGTCAAGAACACTCGAGTAGGAAAGAGGAATGTTGAATGAGACAAGAAGCAAAAGCTCAAGGAATAAGGCTGAATTTGAAACCACTCTAGTTAGGACAAGATGGAAAAGGAATAATAACGAAGGATTTTATGCAGCAGTCCAGCTGAACAAGGAAAGAATAGAAAACGAGCTTGAGAGGATGGAATGATACTTGATGAAGACACGAGACAAAACCTCCGGAAAGAATTGAAAGAGTGGAATGAGAAGAACGGGGAAGAAGATGACAACTTCTACCATGAATGAAATAGAGAGCATCCTTAGAAGGAAAACATTGAACGGAGTTGTTGGAAATTCAACAACAAAAGAATAAACTTGTTGTGGACTTATGGATAACATCTCAAAATTATGAGGTGATAACCAACCACAAGCGGAAAAGATTGAAATAGCTGAGAGGAACGAAGAAATGCAAAACTCCACTTCAAAAGAATACGGAGAATTAGTTGCACCTCAAGACGCAAGAAGAAAAGATACTAGAACTCCTTGAACAAGAATCTTGATGAACACTTGAAGAATGAATTAAATCATGACGAGCCACCGTGATGAACTCCGGTAACAAAAGAATGACGTGATAAAAATTGAGGGATGAAAGGGATAATATTAAATCCTTGCGATGATTTGGATGGAGGTTCGCGACGAACCCGAGCGAGGCGTTCGCCTACTGAACTCGAGCGAGGCGTTCGCCTACTGAACTCGAGCGATTGCACTGCAGGCTATGCATTACTGAACCCGAGCGATTGATCGATCGCTATTAACTGAACCCGATCGAGCGATTCCTTCGCTACTGCTGCTAACTGAAGCCGATCGATGCTGCATCTGGATGAACAGTGAGCGTTGCTGGGGGGGGGGGGGGGTTTGGATGAATAGTTCCCGGTGGGGGTGGATGAACAGGACCCCGTGGTGTTGCCTCTGGATGAACAGGACCCCGATCAATCGAGCCAGTTGGGGCTGGATGAATAGGACCCCGTGGAGGGCTGGATGAACAGGACGACCCCGTGGAGGGCTGGATGAACAGTAGACGGTGGAAGGCTGGATGAACAGTAGCTAGTGGAGGGGTGGTTGAACAGGAGCCCGTGGAGAGGGCTGGTTGAACAGTAGCCGGTGGAGTAGCGCGCGGTGGAGGCTGGATGAATGGGAGCCCGTGGATGAACAGTCGCAGGTGGAGGCTGGAGGAGGTCGACGGTGGATGAACAGTAGCCCGTGGAGGCTGGAGGGGGTCGACGGTGGAGATGAAAAGTATCCCGTGGAGTCCCGTTTTGCGGTACGCCACACCCCTCCCGATGAACATGACCCCCGTTTCGACCGTAGCGCTCCAACACAAGTCCGTTTCCTCCGTTTTGTGGTACGCCACACCCCTCCCAATCAATAGGACCCCGTTTCGACCGTAGGAGGTCCAACACAAGTCCGTTTCCTCCATTTTGCGGTACGCCAGACCCCTCCCAATGAACAGGATCCCGTTTCGAACGTGGCCGGTTAAACACAAGGCCGTTTCCTCCATTGTGCGGTACGCCAGACCCCTCCCGATGAACATGATCCCGTTTCGACCGTGGCCGGTCGAACACAAGGCCGTTTCCTCTGTTCTGCGGTACGCCAGGCCTCCTTTCCATCGGCTGTTCCATCCAAGCCCTCCCGATGAACACGACGACGCATTCGTTCCGACCCAGCCGGTTAGCTCCCCATGAACACGATGACGACGCTATTTCTCTGTTCCGACCTAGCCATGTACACGAGGCCTGGCCGTACGTATGCGCGAGTAGGTGTTCGAGACCCCGCCCGTATGTACGTACGTGGCCGTATTTTCTTTCTTGCACACTGGCCGCTGTACGTACGTGTACATGCTACATGCGCGCCTCTACATCGACCAGTATGTACGTACACGTTCGCGACCAGAATGACAACGCTACGTACGCTTCGACCAGGTGGGTCCCGACTGTCATGCACTTCCTTGCGTGCGAAGATGTAGCTGCTGGGTCCCAACAGTCAGGGGGGTGAATCATTTTTTTTTGCCCGGACGCACTTCCTTGCGTGCGAAGATGTAGCTGGTAGGTCCCAGCAGTCAGGGGGGAAACATATTTTTTCACGAAATACAGTTGCCCGCCCGGTGGGTCCCTGCTATCAGGTGGAGGAATCATTATTTTCCACGTAATAAGGAGGCACTTCCTTGCTGCGGCCGTGGACCCAGCTGTCAGCCTCTCCACGTACAGTCCACGTCCGATGGAAGCCGTTCCTTGACCACGTTGACCATGCCGCACCGAGAGCACCAGGGCGGTGGACGGCAGCGAGGCCTAGGAAGGGGACGACGCGGAGCCTGGGAAGACACGGCAGTGGATGCCCACGCGTAGAGGAGTATGAGGGTTCACTGGTTCTCCGCGGTGTGAGGCTGTCGTCGCCGCAGAATAACAGGGGGTGTGGGTGAGTAGAGAGATGGCCTGGCCAACGGTGGGAGTAGTAGGGGGCGGTGAGGCCTCCGCGGCATCGCAGCCGACCACGGGAGGCAGGAGCACGAGGCACGACCGGCGCTGGTTTGGGCGGCTGGAGCAAGAAGACCAGAGGTTGAAGAAGCACTACGGCCGTTGGATGGACATCGTACGGTCACTGGAGCTAGAATCGTGCATATTGACTAAGTTGACAAAGCCCTCCGTCCCCGTCTACTTAGTAGGCCCACAAGTCAGCCTCCCACTATACTGGGTCCCAGCTAGCAGGGGGAGTATTCATTTTTTTGTGCGTAATAAGGAGACACTTCCTTGCATGCAAAGATATAGCTGGTGGGTCCGAGCTGTCAGCGGCGGTAACGTTTTTTCCGCGAAATACAGAGGACCTTTCGGTGGGTCCTAGATGTCAGGTGGAGGAATCATTATTTTGCGCGTAATAAGGAGGCATTTCCTTGCGTGCGGCCGTGGACCCAGCTGTCAGCCTCTCCATGTACAGTCCACTTCAGATGCATGTCGGTCGTCGACCACGTTGACCAGGCCGCGCCGAGAGCACCAGGGCGGTGGACGATGGCGAGGCCTAGGAAGAGAACGACATGGAGCCAGGGAAGACTCGGCAGTTGTTTCCCACGCGGAGGGGAGTACGACTGTACGAGGGTTTACTGGTTCATCTGCCGTCGCCGGAGAATAACAACAGGTGTGGGTGATTAGAGGGATGGCTAGGCCAGCGATGGGAGTACGGTGGGGCAGTGAGGCCTGCGTGGCAGCACAGCTGGCCGCGGGGAGGAGGGAGCAGGCAGTCCCGCCGGCGCTTGTTTGAGCGGCTAGAGCAGGAAGAGCAGAGATTGAAGAAGCACGATGGCCGTTGGATGGACATCCAACAGTCACTGCTTGTGCGTCAACCTTTTTTTTAGGAAAGCCTCAAATCTATGGAAAACAGCATACAACCCATCTGCCATTATTTCTAATAATTTACAGCCCATTTGCTAATTCTTAAGGTTTTTTTGGAGCCCATATTCTTTTTGTTAGCATTACAACCCATATTGTGGCCACGGTTAAAAAATTATACGAAATGTTGCATATTTCGGTGCGGTCCGAACTGTTTTTAATCTCGAAATTTCGAGTCACATTCAAACTGATTTTAAAAATAAATGTATATCAATATAAAATCCAACAAATTGTCCACGCATAAAATCAATGCAATTTAAAATCTCGAAATGAAAAAAATGAAATTTGAAACTAATTGTCGGTTTGATGTGTTTTAAAAATGTACAACCCATTTCTCATTACTGATAGGCCATTTTCTCGGCCAGCCGAATGAAGCTCTCCTCGTCTTGAAAGATTTGCAGCCCAACAGGCCTGACAAAGCGACTTACTTGGCAAATCACAAAAAAACTAGGCTAGCCATTTTCAGAAAGAAAAAAAACTACTGGGCTGGTCTGTGGCAAATATAAAAGAGAAGGCTGTCTAGACAGGCCAGAGTGCCCCGCATAGCCCAGTTGACACCCTGCTTCCGTCTCAAAAACAAATTAGATAAATGCCACTCCAATTATGGTGATTCATAAAAATGCCACTGCAATTTCCAAACTTTGAAAAATGCCACTACAATTTTTGCAAACTTTGGAAAACGCCACTGCAATTTGCAAACTTTGAAAAACGCCACTCCAAACTTCGAAAAATGCCACTGGAAATGGCATGAAATGGCATTTTTCAAAGTTTGGAAATTGCAGTGGCATTTCTCGGAAACACCAGATTTGGAGTGGCATTTATCAAATTAACCCAAAACAAAAATAACTGGGCGAGCTGCTGGGTCCCTGGTGTTAGCCACTCGTTGTGCAATTCTCTCGTTTATTGACTACGTTGACAATGGCATGGGACCCAGATGTCAGAAATCCATTAGGAGGAGCCATTTTTATTGGCTTGAAATAAGGAGGCACTTGCTTGCGTACTGCCATGACCTTGGCGGGTCCCTACTGTCATCCTCTCCACGTACAATCATCTCCTGATTGTGTACGCGTCAACTTGGTAGGCCCACAAGTCAGCCTCTAAACCCGTGGAGGACAAATACAACCCATTTAAAAAAATAACAACCCATTCCATACGTTCAAACGGAAAGTTCAACATTCAGAGCAAAGTAACAGGTCTGATCCACGTATAGAGTACTGAACTTCCACGTTGACAACTGATGACCCACAAGTATAGGGGATCTATCGTAGTCCTTTCGATAAGTAAGAGTGTCGAACCCAACGAGGAGCAGAAGGAAATGATAAGCGGTTTTCAGCAAGGTATTCTCTGCAAGCACTGAAATTATAGGTAACAGATAGTTTTGTGATAAGATAATTTGTAACGAGCAACAAGTAACAAAAGTAAATAAAGTGCAGCAAGATGGCCCAATCCTTTTTGTAGCAAAGGACAAGCCTGGACAATTTCTTATATAGAGAAAAGCGCTCCTGAGGAAACATGGGAATTATCGTCAAGCTAGTTTTCATCACGTTCATATGATTCGCGTTTGGTACTTTGATAATTTGATATGTGGGTGGACCGGTGCTTGGGTGCTGTCCTTACTTGGACAAGCATCCCACTTATGATTAACTCCTATTGCAAGCATCCGCAACTACAAAAGAAGTATTAAGGTAAACCTAACCATAGCATGAAACATATGGATGCAAATCAGCCCCTTACGAAGCAACGCATAAACTAGGGTTGAAGCTTTTGTCACTCTAGCAACCCATCATCTACTTATTACTTCCCAATGCCTTCCTCTAGGCCCAAATAATGGTGAAGTGTCATGTAGTCGACGTTCACATAACACCACTAGAGGAGAGATAACATACATCTCATCAAAATATCGAACGAATACCAAATTCACATGACTACTAATAGCAAGACTTCTCCCATGTCCTCAGGAACAAACATAACTACTCACAAAGCATATTCATGTTCATAATCAGAGGAGTATTAATATGCATAAAGGATCTGAACATATGATCTTCCACCAAATAAACCAACTAGCATCAACTACAAGGAGTAATCAACACTACTAGCAACCTACAGGTACCAATCCCAGACTTGGAGACAAGAATTGGATACAAGAGATGAACTAGGGTTTGAGAGGGGATGGTGCTGGTGAAGATGTTGATGGAGATTGGCCCTCTCCCGATGAGAGGAGCGTTGGTGATGACGCTGGCGATGATTTCCCCCTCCCAGAGGGAAGTTTCCCCGGCAGAACAGCTCTGCTGGAGCCCTAGATTGGTTCCGCCAAGGTTTCGCCTCATGGCGGCGGAGTCTCATCCCGAAAGCTTGCTTCTGATTTTTCTTCAGACGAAAGACTTCATATAGCAGAAGATGGGCACCGAAGGGCCAACAGGGGGCCCACAAGGCAGGGGGGCGCGCCCAGGGGGGTAGGGCGCGCCCCCACCCTCGTGGCCAGGGTGTGGGCCCCCTTTGGTATTTCTTCCGCTCAGTATTTTTTATTATTTCCAAAAACAACTTTCGTGGAGTTTCAGGACATTTGGAGTTGTGCAGAATAGGTCTCTAATATTTGCTCCTTTTCCAGCCCAGAATTCCAGCTGCCGGCATTCTCCCTCCTTATGTAAACCTTGTAAAATAAGAGAGAATAGGCATAAGTATTGTGACATAATGTGTGGTAACAGCCCATAATGCAATAAATATCGATATAAAAGCATGATGCAAAATGGACGTATCAACTCCCCCAAGCTTAGACCTCGCTTGTCCTCAAGCGGAAGCCGATAACGATAAATATGTCCACATGTTTAGAGGTAGAGGTGTCAATAAAATAAAATACGGACATGAGGGCATCATGGTTAATCTTATAACAGCAACATATATGGATATTGTCATATGATTTCTTATGCTCAGGTAATAATCTATTCACAATGCAATGTATGAATCAGAAACTTTATTGAGAACTAACAAACTATAATCTCAGTCATTGAAGCAATTGCAATTTATCATAAAATCAGAAAGATTCTATGTCAGAGCTTTTTAGCAAGTCCACATACTCAACTATCATTTAGCCTTTCACAATTGCTAACACTCACGCAATACTTGTGGTTACGGAGTTTTAATCGGACACAGAGAAAGATAGGGGCTTATAGTTTCGCCTCCCAACCTCTTACCTCAAGGGTAATGTCAACAATAATAGTTCATGCTAACCTACATCCAATTAGATATATGTATATATCAGGATCTTTCAAACATCCTGTGCTTGCCAAAGGATAAAATGTAAAAAAGGAAAGGTGAAGATCACCATGACTCTTGCATAAGGTAGAAGATAATAATAAAAGATAGGCCCTTCGCAGAGGGAAGCAGAGGTTGCCATGCGCTTACAGGGTTGGATGCACAAAATCTTAATGCGAAAGAACGTCACTTTATATTGCCACTTGTGATATAGACCTTTATTATGCAGTCCGTCGCTTTTATTTCTTCCACATCACAAGATCGTATAAAGCTTATTTCCTCCACACCAATCAATCATAATATTTAGAGAGCAATTTTTATTGCTTGCACCGATGACAACTTACTTGAAGGATCTTACTCAATCCATAGGTAGATATGGTGGACTATCATGGCAAAACTGGTTTAAGGGTATTTGGAAGCACAAGTAGTATCTCTACTTGGTGCAAAGAATTTGGCTAGCATGAGGGGGAAAGGAAAGCTCAACATGTTGGATGATCCATGACAATATACTTTATCTCAAATATAAGAAAACATAAACCATTACGTTGTCTTCCTTGTCAAACATCAACTCTTTAGCATGTCATATTTTAATGAGTGCTCCCAATCATAAAAGATATCCAAGATAGTGTATTTATATATGAAACCTCTATTTCTTTATTACTTCCTATTAATTGCAACGATGGCCAAAACTATGTTTGACAACTCTCAACAACTTTTAATCACCATACTCTTTCTATGTGAAGTCATTACTCTCCATAAGATCAATATGATCTCTTTGTTTCTTTTTATTCCTTTTCTCTTTTCTTTTATTCCCTCAAGATCATAGCAAGATAATCAAGCCCTTGACTCAACACTAATCTTTATTATATAGCTCACGGACTCGATTACATAAAGGGATCATAAAGCAAAACTCAAAACTAGATCATACCAAAACTTTATTCTACTAGATCAAGATATTACTAATAGGATCGAACTAAGAAAAACGGTAAAGATAGGAGTGTGATGGTGATACGATACCGGGGCACCTCCCCCAAGCTTGGCAGTTGCCAAGGGGAGTGCCCATACCCATATGATTATGTCTCCTTTTTCGGGGATGGTGATGTGATATTCTTGGCGATGATGCCCCTCAGGATACGATTCTCCTCCTCGAGCTTATTGACTTGCTGCTTGAGGTCCATTATTTCCTGTCGAAGTTTTCCTGTAACGGCCAAAGCTCCTTGCAACCAAGTTTCTCAATCTTTCCGGCCGAGCCACGACGCCCAGATGTTTGAATTTCACTCCCATCTCTTGCATGGGACATAGAAATTCACCCAAGGACACACATGTGATTTTTCAAACAACTTTGGTGCACTAGAGCATGTGCTTGTAGTTCAAATTTGAATTATGCTCATTAAATGCAAAGAAACTCAATTAATGTATAAAAAAGGCGAAACGACCCCAGAATAATTCCAAAATTTAGCACGGTACTTCTATTTGGTCTAATCTGGCTGTGTAAAAAAATAAGGCGGGAGAAGGTAGTGTCCGTATATCGTTTCGCACACGGAGGTGAGAGGTTCCCTCTCGGAACCACGAGCCTTGTTGAAGGAAGCTCCGGTTCGTAAGAAGCTTACACCAAAGCTTGTCCCAATTCGGCCAAAAATATTACCGCAGCATGTTGTGCCATGTCATGACACCATGCCAAGTTTCATGATTTTCAGGCGTGTTTCGGAATTACAGGAATTAAAAAACCAAGTTTCTCAATCTTTCCGGCCGAGCCACGACGCCCAGATGTTTGAGTTTCACTCCCATCTCTTGCATGGGACCTAGAAATTCAGCCAAGGACACACATGTGATTTTTCAAACAACTTCGGTGCACTGGAGCATGTGCTTGTAGTTCAAATTTGAATTATGCACATTAAATGCCCAAAAACTCAATTAATGTATAAAAAGGCGAAACGAGCCCGGAATAATTCCAAAATTTAGCACGGTACTTATATTTGGTCTAATCTGGCTGCATAAAAAAATTAAGGCGGGAGAAGGCAGTGTACGTATGTCGTTTCGCACACGGAGGTGACACGTTCCCTCTCGGAACCACGAGCCTTCTTGAGGGAAGCTCCGATTTGCAAGAAGCTTACACCAAAGCTTCTCCCAATTCGGCCAAAAAATTACCGCAGCATGTTCATGCCATGTCATGACAGCATGCCAAGTTTCATGATTTTCAGGCGTGTTTTGGAATTACAGGAATTAAAAAACCAAGTTTCTCAATCTTTCCGGCCGAGCCACGACGCCCAGATGTTTGAATTTCACTCCAATCTCTTGCATGGGACCTAGAAATTCACCCAAGGACACACATGTGATTTTTCAAACAACTTTGGTGCACTGGAGCCTGTGCTTGTAGTTCAAATTTGAATTATGCACATTAAATGCCCAGAAACTCAATTAATGTATAAAAAAGGCGAAACGAGCCGGGAATAATTCCAAAATTTAGCACGGTACTTCTATTTGGTCTAATCTGGATGTGCAAAAAAATTAAGGCGGGAGAAGGCAGTGTACGTATGTCGTTTCGCACACGGAGGTGACACGTTCCCTCTCGGAACCACGAGCCTTCTTGAGGGAAGCTCCGGTTTGCAAGAAGCTTACACCAAAGCTTGTCCCAATTCGGCCAAAAAAATTACCGCAGCATGTTCGTGCCATGTCATGAGACCATGCCAAGTTTCATGATTTTCAGGCGTGTTTTGGAATTACAGGAATTAAAAAACCAAGTTTCTCAATCTTTCCGGCCGAGCCACGACGCCCAGATGTTTGAATTTCACTCCCATCTCTTGCATGGGACCTAGAAATTCACCCAAGGACACACATGTGATTTTTCAAACAACTATGGTGCACTGGAGCACGTGCTTGTAGTTCAAATTTGAATTATGCACATTAAATGCCCAGAAACTCAATTAATGTATAAAAAAGGCCAAATGAACACGGAATAATTCCAAAATTTAGCACGATACTTCTATTTGGTCTAATCTGCCTGTGTAAAAAAATTAAGGCGGGAGAAGGCAGTGTACGTATGTCGTTTCGCACACGGAGGTGACACGTTCCCTCTCGGAACCAGGAGCCTTCTTGAGGGAAGCTCCGGTTTGCAATTCGGCCAAAAAATTTACTGCAGCATGTTGGTGCCATGTCATGACACCATGCCAAGTTTCATGATTTTCAGCCGTGTTTTGGATTTACAGGAATTAAAAAACCAAGTTTCTCAATCATTCCGGCTGAGCCACGACACCCAGATGTTTGAATTTTATTCCCATTTCTTGCATGGGACCTATAAATTCACCCAAAGACACACATGTGATTTTTCAGCAAACTTTGGTGCATTGGAGCATGTGCTTGTAGTTCAAATTTGAATTATGCACATTAAATGCCCAGAAACTCAATTAATGCATAAAAATGCCAAACGAACCCGGAATAATTCCAAATTTAAACACGACACTCATGTACTAGTTGCATGTTCACTGTACGTAAATGTTCTAGCAATTCAAACACCATCCTTTCCCTCCGTAACACCATTTTGTCTTTCAAAACATAATGAAAAAATAAGGTATACCACAAATAGTTTACTAGAAAGAATCGTGTGGGATGCGATATAAAATATCTTGGCGCACCGTCTTGTCTGGCTTACGCTGGAAGCTTCGTCGTCTACAGTCCACCGCCCCCGCTTGAACCACACTTGCACGCCAGTTTCTCGCGGCACCGAGTGAAATTTTTTGGCCACCGCAGAAATATCTATCTCCCGCCCCCTCCCTCCTACCAAAAGCCACATTTCCACTGTTCCTCCTTGCTTTCCAAGTTCAAACCTTCACTGCTGCTTACTGGCAGCTCAGCCTCCTCGCCGGCGCCCTTCTTCTTGCAGCACCGCCTCCTCGCCGGCTACCCTTCTTCTTGCAGCGTCGCCTCCTCGCCGGCGACCCTTCTTCTTGCAGCGCCGCCTCCTCGCCGGCGGCCCTTCTTCTTGTTGCGCGGCATCCTCGCTACCGACCCTTCTTCTTGCTGCGCGGCCTCGTCGATTTGGTTAGGTAATCCACACCCCACCCACACCATCCTCCTCCTTTCCCGTCCCACATGCCCCGACTGATGGAGCGACACCTTCCACCGAAATCACTGCCCACCTCCTCCAATTAAGCGCCGCCCACAGCCATTTTAAATGCAGTATAACATGGAGCTGAGTAGCATGCGGCCGCACGCGCGAACAAGGTCGCTATGGCTGACATGCGTGTCGACCGCTAGATCTTGGAGGAGCACCTTGTCTTCGAGGCCACCGTCGACACCGCCGCGCGGTTGTCTACTTTAAAATACATTTCGTGATGTTTTCTCAAGGCCACCGCCAGTGCCTTCTAGTGATTTGTCCTCTGTAATGTTAATATGCAATCTGATGTTCAGTTAACAGTTTGGTCCTCTGAAATGTAATGTTCAGTTAACACTTTGGTCCAACAATTGCTACATTTCGTAGTACTGTTCTCAAGCATTCTTTGTTTTGTTAACTGTCTTATCTTCTAGTACATGTTTCTATTCTGCAATGTCGTGCTCAGTTAACTATTTTGGTTCATTTGGTCTGCTGTCCATTTAACTGTTTGGTTCAGTTCTGCAATTTGATTTTCATTTGCTGTGGGTACAATTTTGTATTGTTATGCATGTGACACCAATCGAATTTGGCTGTACTCAATACATATTCTACTGATAGTATGGCAACTCTCAGTTAACCTGATCAAGATCTTCCTTATGTGTGTTGCAGGGAAACAATGGGAGACACTGCGGTTTACCATCGAGGTTTGTTCAAGCAGGGTCCTTTGGCTAATAGCACATTATTGTGCAGTTGCAGGAATCATTCTAATATTTAGGTTTCTTACAATTTGGTCTTGCACATGTAGGTCCTGCTGTCAGAGGCTTAGACCCACTGTTCGACCCATTTTGCATATGGGGAAATGAGATGTCCATGAATATCAGTCAAGTCAAGAAACTCAGAAAGATGGTTAGGATGAAGAAACTTGTGACGAATAACAGCAAGATCTTTGTTTGCACAATGAAGAAGACATCAGTCAACTATAGGATGGTACCAACTCTTTTACCTTGTTTTTACCCCTTGCGCCATTTCAAAATTTACAACAGCGATTTATGCATAGCTTTGTTTTCAGTACTTTTCAAAGTAGTTCACCGATGATTACCTCTGAAACCACTTGCATGGTCAAGAGGCGAGGAAGGTATTCATTCAACACCCACGATACAGTATTGAAGTCTTGCTGAAGAGGACGAAGGTTGGGCGGGCAATTATCCATAGCCACTGGCCTAAAGTTGCAAGGACATTCAACATCACTGAAGGCTCAATATTTGCCTTCCGCTTCTGCAGTTTCCCAGATGAGATTCATCTGTCTATTTACCGTGTATGATGCTACTTTCCAAAGGTTTTTGATGCTGCATGTGAAACTTGGTGCTGTTGTGTAATGGCGTAACTGAGTGCCGAAGCTATCTGATGTAATTCGATTATGAAATCCTGGTTGCTTTTATACGAATATGAAATATCTGGCGTGTTTTATAAGAAATATCAGTTTGATTAGTACATGGATTATCAATAATAGGCTAATTACCCTGCTTATTGGGGTTTTCTATTGCAAATGGTTACTCAGATAGCACCGTGGGCGATGAACTCAAACAACCCGCATGGTTTCTAGAAAGTAGGCGTGTTCGATCAACTAACAATCACACACGGCTTCCGGCAGCGAACTGTTTGCGTTAGGCCACCTTGCACACACGTTTCCACACAAAGAACTGTGTGGGATGTATATACCTACAGAAATGATTTTCTTGGCTTCATGTGTGGGATGTACATACCTACGGAAATGATTTCTGGGATTTACCGTGTGGGACGAACATACCTATGGAAATGATTTCTGGGATTCCCCGTGTGGGATGTACATACCTACGAAAATGATTTCTGGGATTCACCCTACAGAAATGATTTCTGGGATTCACCGTGTGGGATGTACATACCTACGGAAATGATTGGGTTTCCATGCCTTGCCCGATCGCACACGGCCCCAGCCTGGGTCCCACGAGGGCCTATCCCCGAAGATTTCTGGGTCCTGTGGGAAGGACCCCCCTATCGGCCACACTCACTTGGCGACGGTTCCAAATTCCGTCGCAGAAAGGGGTTTTAAACCGTTTGTTTAGGACGTTGTGGTACCAGTGAGAGATTTTCCTAGAAACTTGATTGGTTGCTTGCCTACTCTTGATTGTGCCTACACTATATGGAGATTTCTTGAGGAAAGTTTTTCAAACTATTCCTTAAAAACTTAAATGAAATTCTTCATAAGTCTATTATCTCGAGTAAGATGAATTCCAATGATCCTAAGTTTGGTGATTGTCTATTTGAGCTTACAAATCTTATGCGTGCCAAGGAGATGATGGAATCATTAGTAATATCATCTCCGAAGCCATTACAATCCATAAAGATGCACATTGTCATGGTCATAAATCTAATGAATCACTCTCTCTAGGAATTGATCCATCACAGGACGATGTTGAACACGGATACTATGAAGAGGATGATGATAGTCACTTCGATCTCGATGATTCTATGAGAAACCTTGGTCTTATGGCTAATCTTCGCGGCTACATGGCTGGAGGAAAGGAATGGGTCCTCGATAGTGGATGTACCGATCATATGACCGGAGATAAGGATATCTTTCGTGAGCTCGCTGAAAACGACGACCCTCGAAAGTATGTCACCTTCAGTGATAACTCAAAGAGTAAGGTGGTTGGCCGTGGTAAGGTGGCCATCTCATATGATAGCTCCATACAAATGTTATGCTCGTTGAATCTCTTGGCTATAATCTACTTTCCGTATCTAGACTTGCTGACTTTGGTTTCAATGTCCTATTCACCGAAGTAGATTGCCAAGTGTTTCGTAGAGATAATCATAATATGGTATTTACCAGTATACATAGAGGTGATCTTTACATTGTCAATTTCACTAAAAAGGCTCAACCTAGTACTTGCCTTATTGCTAAATCTTCTAAAGGCTGGTTGTGGCATAGAAGGTTAGGTCATGTGGGCATGCGAAATCTTGATAAGTTTATTAAAGGTAATCATATCCTTGAAGTGAAAAATGTTATATTTGACAAGGATAGATTGTGTAGTGCTTGTCAAGCACGAAAATAAGTAGGAGGAAGTCACCCCGTGAAGAACATCATGACCACGAGAAGACCGCTCGAGCTACTTCATATGGATCTTTTTGGTCCCAATGCCTACAAAAGTCTCGGTGGTAACTCATTTGGTCTAGTAATAGTCGATGATTTTTCAAGATTTATGTGGGTATTCTTTCTTGATGATAAATCACAGGTCCAAAAGATCTTCAAGAACTTCACTAGGAAGGCCCAAAATCAATTTGAAGTGAAGATCAAGAAGGTTTGAAGTGACAATGGAACGGAGTTCAAGAAAGCAAATGTGGATACATTTCTTGACGAAGACGGGATTTCACACGAGTTCTCGGCTACATACACACCTCAAGAAAATGGAGTTGTTAAGAGGAAGAACCAGACTCTTATCCAGATGGTAAGAACGGGGCTTGAGGAGTATAAGACTCCAAAACACTTTTGGGCAAAAGCGGTTGAGACGGCTTGTCATGCAACAAATCGCTTGTATCTTCACAAGCTACTCGGCAAGACGGCATACGAGCTTCTCACCGGTAACAAACCCCAAGTTGGATACTTTCCGGTATTCGGCTCAAAGTGTTATATTCTTGATAAGTATCATCGTGCTAATTTTTCTCCTAAATCTCATGAGGGTTTCCTACTTGGTTATGGCTCAAACTCTCACACTTACCATGTCTACAACAATTTCACCTCCAAGGTTGAAGAGACGGTAGATGTGAAGTTTGATGAATCTAACGGCTCGCAAGTAGAGCAATTGCCAATTGATGTAGGAGACAAAGACCCTTCGGAAGCAATCCAAGACTTGTCTATTGGCAACATTCGTCCAATAGAGGTAAAGGAGAGTACCTCGTCCGTCCAAGTGGAAGCTTCTACCTCACGACAAGGTGAACCAATAGTTGACATGGAAGCATCCACAAGTGGGACACATCAAGATGAAGAAAACGAGGAAATGCATCAAGATGAACCTCATCAACCCCCTTCTCCACCACGACAAGAGAACGACAACGCCAACAATGAAGAAGGCCAAGAAGAAGAACAAGATGATGAAGAAGATGTTCCACCCCGACCCAAGCAAAAGCTCTCACGAGTTCAAGCAAGAGTCTCAAGAGACCATCCCGTCGAACAAATCTTCAATGATATCCAAACCGGGAGAATTACTCGCTCTAAAAATTGTTTGGCTAACTTTTGTGAATATTATTCATTCATCTATAGCATTGAACCTATGAAGGTTGAAGAAGCATTGGAAGATCCAGATTGGATAAATGCCATGCATGAAGAGCTACACAACATTCAGAGAAACCAAGTGTGGACATTGGTCGAGAAGCCCGACAACAACCACAACATCATTGGTACCAAATGGGTGTTTCGCAACAAGCAAGATGAAGATGGTCAAGTCCTCCTCAACAAAGCACGTCTCGTCACCCAAGGCTACACTCAAGTCGAAGGTATGGACTACGGTGAGACATATGCCCCTGTTGCTAGACTTGAGTCCATCAACATCTTACTTGAATATGATAATCACCATGATATCACCTTGTACCAAATGGACATTAAAAGTGCCTTTCTAAATGGAGAAATTGAGGAGGAAGTTTATGTTAAACAACCTCCCAGTTTTGTCAATCCTAAGAAACCCGACCATGTTTACAAACTTCAAAAAGCTCTTTATGGTCTTAAACAAGCTCCTAGAGCGTGGTATAAATGCTTGACCAAGTTCCTTATTGGAAAAGGCTTTGAGATTGGAAAGATGGATTCTACTCTTTTTACTAAAAGGGTTAATGCTGAATTATTTGTGTGCCAAATTTATGTTGATGATATCCTATTTGGTTCGACTAACCCTCATTTTAGTGAAAAGCTTGGGAAGCTAATGTCGAAGAAGTTTGAGATGTCTATGATGTGTGAACTCAAGTTCTTTCTTAGTTTGCAAATCAAGCAAACTAAGGAAGGCACCTTTGTTTCTCAAACAAAGTACACCAAGGACTTATTCAAGAAGTTCAACATGCAAGAAAGCAAAGGTTTGAAAACCCCCGTGCCTACTAGTGGACATCTTGACGTGATCAAGGATGGCAAATTGGTTGACCAAAAAGTTACCGATCTATGATTGGTTCATTGTTATATCTATGTGCCTCCCGTCCCGATATTATGCTAAGTGTGTGCATGTGTGCACGATATCAAGCGGCCCCCAAAGAATGTCATCCCGAGGCTGTGAAAAGGATAGTGAGATACTTAATACATACACCAAACTTTGGCATTTGGTATCCTAAGAGGTCTTCTTTTGATCTTGTGGGCTACTCCGATTCGGACTATGCCGGTGACAAGGACGATAGGAAGTCCACTTCGGGTACTTATCAATTTCTTGGTAGATCTTTTGTGTCTTGGTCCTCCAAGAAACAAAACTCGGTATCCTTATCCACCGCCGAAGGGGAATACATTGCTGCCGGTTCTTGTTGTGCTCAATTACTTTGGATGACCCAAACTCTTAAAGATTATGGGATCTATGTGAAACATGTTCCATTACTTTGAGACAATGAGAGTGCTATTAAAATTGCTCATAATCCCGTGCAACATTGTAACGCCCTGAGACCGACGCTCCAGATGCCTTCCTTGTTTTGCGAGTCAGTTGTGTTTTTTATTTGTTTGTTGCATTCATCATGGCATCATCCGCATTGCATCGGCACTTCGTTGCCGTCATTTTTTTTAAAAAAACTTGCATCCGTTCGTAGTTCCCGCTTCTCCCTGTTGCCTTCGTTGTCCCTTTCGAGACCAACCGTTCTTTTGTTGTCCGACCGTTTGAGCCTCTCTGCACAATGCACAAAACCCCTCCTCGCGCGCGTCCGAAAATTGTCCCGAACCCGACCCGGGTTGTTGTTACCGATGGGTCCGGATCATCCCCTAACATCCCTAAATCATCATCGGTTTCTCGTTGGACTCTCCTACCCTATTTTTTTCAGGCCATCCGATTAAGATCGGAGGGGCCAAACACCCCTATCCAAAATCCACTTGCTATATATAGACCCCTAGTCAATTTTAGAACCCTAAATCCTAGGGCATTTGTCCCCCCTAGCCGCCGGCACCTACAGCCTTCCCTCCTCGGATCAGCCGCCGCTACCCACTCCACCAAATTCCCCTCGGGATCCATCCCCAATCAGCCTAGCTACCTTCCTCCTACCCTACCCGCAGCCATCCAACCAGCGCCCGAGCTTCTCCCGTTTGCTCCTCTCTCCTTGGCGCCGTCGCCGCCGGCGAACCCAGCCACCCCGAGCGCCGCCCTCATGCTCGAGCTCCTCCAGGAACCCGTCGCCCTTCCCCTCTTCTTCTCCTCCTTCCCTCCTCTCTCTGGTTCACTCCCTGGGTTCTCATGCCTCTCCCTCTGTGTTCCAGGAGCCGCCATGGTTAACCGCAGCTCCGTCGCCGCCGGGAACGAGTCCCTGCGCCTCGGATCTGGCGCCTGCCTCGTCTCGGACCTCACCTGCGGCTCCACCGCCCCGTCAAGTTCCCGGAGCCACCGCCGCCTCGCCAGCGCTGTTCGCCTGCAAGCCCGCAGTCCCCGCCGGTCTTCCTCCACGACGCTGCCGCCTTGAACCTCTCCCGACGGCCTCTGTTTTCCCCTGCATCGCCAAGTCCGCTTCGTCTGCCTTCCCTGCATCACACCCCGTCGCCGGGAGCTCGCGCCAAGTCCGCCGCCATCCTCTGCTGCGCCCGCATGATTCCGCTGCTGCCTGCTTCGCTCCATCGAGCAGTGCCACCGCCGAAGTTCCTCGTCGCCGGGAAGCGCCTCTCCGACCCTCGGACTGCCCGGATCCACCGCGCCCGCGGGTCCCCTGCCTCTGCATCGCGCCTCTGCCTGTCTTCTGCATCGCCATGACCTGCTGCTGCTTCTGTTGGTAACGAGCAGCGCCAGCTCGCCCGCTCGCCCGCGCCTTGCGTTGACCGCGACCACCTCCACGCGCCTGGGCCATCTCCCCTTCGCCCGTTGACCGGTCCACCTCTCCACCGAGCCGGCCTGTTGGCCCAATGTGAGCATAGCCCAGCCCATCTCTGTTGGCCCAACAGTTCACTCAGTTTCGGCCCGCTTATGTTTTTTCCTGCTCTGGACGAATTTGTCTATTATTCCAGAGAGTGCAGTTTTACAGAAAACCCCCTAATGTTCATGCATCTAATAACTAATTAACCGTGCATCGGTTTAAAATGATATATATATATGAAAAATGCTTAGATTTCTGTCTAGTCTCATAATATGCAACTCTCATCCATGTTTAAAATGTTTAACTTGCTGTTTGTTTAATTTTGCTTAAATGCCATGTTAAAATGTTTTATTTCATAACTAAATAACCGTAGCTCGGATTTTAATAAACTTTATATGTAAATGGGGTAGAAAAATGCCTATTTTAACATGGTGCACTTTATTTTCCTGTTTAACAACAATAAAATATGGTTTTAGGCAGAACAGTACCATAACCAAAATATGCACATGAGGATTTTCTGGAATTGTTGTTCGTTGTTCCGGCCTCATTTAAACTTGCCTAGATAGGTAGTTTTCTTATGCCTCACCTCTTGCCATGTTAATCAACATTTAATATTGTTGGGTACATAACCGAGAGAGAACTAAATAATTGATGTGGTGTTTTGTCAATATGCAACTCGTTGCATATTGAGCTCCACTTAATTTGTAGTATTGTTTGTTGCATTTTGCCATGCCTCATGAAATCGGACATGCATCATCCTTGGTTGTGCATCATGCCATGTTTATGCTTGTGTGTTTACCATGTTGTATGCTTCTTTCCGGTTTGCTTCTCTCGTTAGCTTCGGTTTCGTTACGGAGTTGTGAGGATTCGTTCGACTTCGTCCATTTGTCTTCTTCATGGACTCGTTCTTCTTCCTTGCGAGATTTCAGGCAAGATGACCACACCCTCGAAATCACTTCTATCTTTGCTTGCTAGTTGTTCGCTCTATTGCTATGCCGCGCTGCCTACCACTTGCTATATCATGCCTCCCATATTGCCATGTCAAGCTTCTAACCCACCTTTCCTAGCAAACCGTTGTTTGGCTATGTTACCGCTTTTGCTCAGCCCCTCTTATAGCGTCGCTAGTTGCAGGTGAAGTTGAAGGTTGTTCCTTGTTGGAACATGGATATATTTTTGGGATATCACAATATCTCTTATTTAATTAATGCATCTATATACATGGTAAAGGGTGGAAGGCTCGACCTTATGCCTGGTGTTTTGTTCCACTCTTGCCGCCCTAGTTTCCGTCATACCGGTGTTATGTTCCTTGATTTTGCGTTCCTTACGTGGTTGGGTGATTTATGGGACCCCCTTGACAGTTCGCTTTGAATAAAACTCCTCCAGCAAGGCCCAACCTTGGTTTTACCATTTGCTACCACCTATCCCCTTTTTCCCTTGGGTTCTGCAAACTCAAGGGTCATCTTTATTTTAACCCCCCGGGCCAGTGCTCCTTCGAGTGTTGGTCCGAACTGAGCTGCCTGCGGGGCCACCTTGGGGAAACTTGAGGACTGGTTTTACTCGTAGCTAGTCTCATCCGGTGTTGCCCTGAGAACGAGATATGTGCAGCTCCTATCGGGATTTGTCGGCACATCGGGCGGCTTTGCTGGTCTTGTTTTACCATTGTCGAAATGTCTTGTAAACCGGGATTCCGAGACTGATCGGGTGTTCCCGGGAGAAGGAATATCCTTCGTTGACCGTGAGAGCTTATAATGGGCTAAGTTGGGACACCCCTGCAGGGTATAAACTTTCGAGAGCCGTGCCGGCGGTTAAGTGGCAAATGGGAATTTGTTAATATCCGGTTGTAGAGAACTTGACACTCGACTTAATTAAAACGCATCAACCGCGTGTGTATCCGTGATGGTCTCTTTTCGGCGGAGTCCGGGAAGTGAACACGGTTTTTGGGTTATGTTTGATATAAGTAGGAGTTCAGGATCACTTCTTGATCATTACTAGTTGACGACCATTCCGTTGCTCCTCTTCTCGCTCTTATTTGCGTATGTTAGCCACCATACATGCTAGTGCTTGCTGCAGCTCCACCTCACTACCTTCTCCTACCCATAAGCTTAAATAGTCTTGATCTCGCGGGTGTGAGATTGCTGATTCCTCGTGACTCACCAGATACTTCCAAACAGTTGCAGGTGCCGATGATACCAGTGCAGGCGATGCTACCCAGCTCAAGTGAGAGCTCGATGAAGTAGTTGGTCGTTACTATGTTTCTTTTCATGTTGATCAGTAGTGGTGCCTAGTTGGGACGATCGGGGACCTAGCATTTGGGGTTATCTTCTTTTTATTTGGATTTGACCGTAGTCGGTCTATGTGTGTATCTTGAATGATGTATGAATTTATTTATGTATTGTGTGAAGTGGCGATTGTAAGCCAACTCTTTATCCCATTCTTGTTCATTACATGGGATTGTGTGAAGATGACCCTTCTTGCGAAAAAACCACCATGCGGTTATGCCTCTAAGTCGTGCCTCGACACGTGGGAGATATAGCCGCATCGTGGGTGTTACAAGTTGGTAATCAGAGCCATCCCCGACTTAGGAGCCCCCTGCTTGATCGAATCGCTGACGTTGTTGAGTCTAGAACAAAATGTTTTGAGTCTTAGGATTATATATATCGGAGATTAGGATTCTTTTTTACTCCTCAGTCCCTTCGTCGCTCTGGTGAGGCCTCCTGACGTAGAAGTTTTGACTTTTTCTCTCCTCAAACTTCACTAAATTTTTTTAGGATCACGCGGGTATCTTGGAATCGTTCCGATGGTTTTGTGACGAGAACATTGTTCTTGGTGCCTCCTGACATTTAGGGGTTGTGGCAGTGTCCCGGGGAGTTGAGCTCCGAGGTGTTGTCGTCACAATTTTATCGTTGCAGTTCTGGAATACCTGAGTTTCGCGGACATCGAAAATCTCTTTTATGCAGTTGTTGGTGAGATCACCTCGACGCCACCCAGTACTGGGGCGGGAGTTCGGGAGTATTGCCATAACTCGTATAACGGATGCTTTTCGAAGGTTGAGGTAAATGATTTCCGAAGGTTTCTTGGTTATGTGTTGAAGGATGGATACAGCTGGATCTAGGTATTGTTAGTTTGGGTGATATATTTTGTGTCCCCTGTATCCCCAACACCAGATTGCATAACCAAAAAGTTTTGGGAGTTTATAAGTGGGAATTCAAGTAGCTCCTAGAATATCTTTCCAACAGACACATGATACGATATGGGATCTATCATATGTTTGTTTCCAGCTTATTCTGCGAGCCAATCCTTTGTTTTGTTTTAATTTGTGGTATTCGAGTTGCTTCGGTGTCAAGTGTTGATTCCCTACCTTATTCTAGGTGGTGTTCTCATATTTCTATGGGGATACTAATCCTTCTTGACCATCGAGATTGCCATCTTAATTCTATTTCCAACCGGTGCGTTTCTCTTCGAGATGATCCCATCATTCTTCCCATCCGGAAGATCAATTATAAGTTTTCTCAACGGTGTTTATTCCATCTGCCCCAAGTTGCCATTGTTTTCCCGCCCTCCCACCCTTTTCTTTAAGGACTCAGATTTCTCAACATGTATCCTTTTATTGATGGGAAGCCTCTCCATCCTTTCACGTCAATGTTCTTACCCGATGGTTCTCAGGAAGATGTTCCTCAAGTTTATCATTCTTCATTCTTTTTCTTCTCCGGTGGATTCAATTCAAGCTTTCGGTGTTGATCATATTCCTTTTCTCATTTCAAGTGCTTTCTTATGCCGGTGTATCTCTTAATCATCCACTTCTCGCCATTCATTTGTTCTGGAGTGCCGAAGATATCTCAGAATATTTGTGTCTCCATTATCAATCCGTTCAAGCTATTTCGAGGTTGTTATCTCATTCGAGCCATTTAATTCAACTAGTGCAATCTCTCTTTTAAATCATTCAATGGTGTTTATTTTGAGTGGGCCCTAACCCACAGGTCTTTTTTCCAGGATCTTACCTGACTCTTCTAATTTTTCTGGAGTTATTCTCAAATTCATTTCAAAGTTTGACGTAAGAATGAATTTTCATCAGTCATATGTCTTTCTCCAAGATCTTTCAAATTCTTTTCATCGTTCGTTCAATCTTTCTAATTGTTATTCCAGAGTGCCTCAACAATTCATGGTGGTGTTTCTCATCATCATTCTCAACATTTGAAGACCGAAGAAGGATTTCTCCTAAATCTTGTCCATTCTCTTGAAGATTCATGGTTCCAGCTTGATGTCATCCTCTCATAATTGTTTTCGATTGCGAGAATTCTTTTCACCCATCCAAGCACTTAATGAGTCTTTGTAGTTTGATTCTCCGAAGGCCATCATTTCAGAAGATTTATTCGTTCTCAGCTTTCAGCTCCCGTTCTCCAAATCGTACCGGTGCATCGTTCAAGTATCCTCTAGTCAGCTCGTGATCTATTCGTTCTCATGTATGTAAATTCCCTCGAGTATTTTTCACGCGTTCTTTAATTCTTATGGTGTTTCGTCCTCTTTTCTTCAATTGTTTTCAATTCTCGCGGTGGTTCGTTCAAGATTTCTCTTCCTTCGTTATCATATCAATTTATTCGTTGTTTCAATCCTACCGGTGGTTCGATGAAGACCTTCCCAAGTTTGTGCAATATCTATCTTAATCCTTTCTACGAGAATAAGTGGCATGCCAAATCCGTTGCTTGTCATCAATTTAAATTGGTGAAGGATATGCATAACATAATTCTTATTCTTGTTTCATCCAAGTGATTAATTTCTTCTTTCCGGAGTTGTTCATCATATCACATTCTCGGTTCGAGTGTCTTCATCTTTATTTTCCGGAGTTCCAAGTTTTCCGCTTTATCTCGTCGCGAAGCTCCATCTAAATCATTGCAAGGATCACCTTGTTCTTTCAACTTCTCTTCCTTTCTATCATTCTTTTATTACGGGAGTTCTCACAAAGGCTCTACATGGTGGTTCGTCAAGGATTCTTTTCATTCTTCAATTGTTCTTCAAGATTTCTCTCGGAGTCAAGATCCGTCAAGCTATACTCTAAAATAAACATGGTGCTCAACACATGTTTTGTTTTGAGGAGTTCAAGCTTTCTTCATCTTGCATTCTGAAGTGCAATTCTTCCTACCTTATCTTTTGAGGTGGTGTTATGTCCTTCTTGACAATTTCCATTCATGTTCCATGATTCACATGTTGTCAAGAATGAGGTATTTTAAATCCACCAATCTCTTCGTTGGATTTATCTTGTGTCATGTTTCACCTAAAGCCTTCCCTAAGGAATGTTGCTATTATGGTGCTTATCAATGACCCAAGTTTTCTCCTATCCTCTTGGTGAAAGAAGTTTTTCATCGCCTTGGTTCTCTTACTCAAACCAATGGCTTCCTTTAGTGGCCGTTTGTCACCTCATAATGTTGAGATGTTTCCATAAGCCCACTACAAGCTTATTCGTTTCGTTGTTGGTTTTTCCAACAACTCCGTTCTATCCTTCTTTTTAAGGATCCTATATCAAATTCATTTGAGGTAGAAGATGTTATTGTCTTCTCCGTTCTTTTCATTCCATTCGTTCTTTTGTTCCGGAGGCATTGTGTTGTTGCTCTCGTCAAGTATCTTCCCATCTCGTCAAGTTATTATTCTATTCATTCCATGTTCAACCGGAGTGCTGTCAAAATTACGTCATTCTTATTCCTTGGCTATCTCGTTATACCGGTGTGATCATATTCTTTTGTTTCGTTGAGCTCTTGTTTCATGTCTTTCAACCTACAAGGTTCTCATAATTTTGCTTGTTCCTCTTGTCTAACGGAATGTTTACAATCTTGTTCATCTCCATTGTATTTTTTTCTTTCAATTTGTTCAACCTCTCAAGGTTCTTTGGTCTCACTCATTTGTCGAAGAAGCAACTTTGTTTTACCTCTTCCTCTTCCGCTTTTCTCTCCGGTGCCATCCTAGATCTCGGGACGAGATCCTCTTGTAGTGGTGGAGTGTTGTAACGCCCCGAGACCGACGCTCCAGATGCCTTCCTTGTTTTGCGAGTCAGTTGTGTTTTTTATTTGTTTGTTGCATTCATCATGGCATCATCCGCATTGCATCGGCACTTTGTTGCCGTCATTTTCTTTAAAAAAACTTGCATCCTTTCGTAGTTCCCGCTTCTCCCTGTTGCCTTCGTTGTCCCTTTTGAGACCAACCGTTCTTTTGTTGTCCGACCATTTGAGCCTCTCTACACAATGCACAAAACCCCTCCTCGCACGCGTCCGAAAATTGTCCCGAACCCGACCCGGGTTGTTGTTACGATGGGTCCGGATCATCCCCTAACATCCCTAAATCATCATCGGTTTCTCGTTGGAATCTCCTACCCTATTTTTTTCAGGCCATCCGATTAAGATCGGAGGGGCCAAATACCCCTATCCAAAATTCACTTGCTATATATAGACCCCTAGTCCATTTTAGAACCCTAAATCCTAGGGCATTTGTCCCCCCTAGCCGCCGCCACCTACAGCCTTCCCCTCCTCGGATCAGCCGCCGCTACCCACTCCACCAAATTCCCCTCGGGATCCATCCCCAATCAGCCTAGCTACCTTCCTCCTACCCTACCCGCATCCATCCAACCAGCGCCCGAGCTTCTCCCGTTTGCTCCTCTCTCCTTGGCGCCGTCGCCGCCAGCAAACCCAGCCACCCCGAGCGCCGCCCTCATGCTTGAGCTCCTCCAGGAACCCATCGCCCCTTCCCCTCTTCTTCTCCTCCTTCCCTCCTCTCTCTAGTTCACTCCCTGGGTTCTCATGCCTCTCCCTCTTTGTTCCAGGAGCCGCCATGGTTAACCGCAGCTCCGTCGCCGCCGGGAACGAGTCCCTGCGCCTCGGATCTGGCGCCTGCCTCGTCTTGGACCTCACCTGTGACTCCACCGCCCCGTCAAGTTCCCGGAGCCGCCGCCGCCTCGCCAGCGCTGTTCGCCTGCAAGCCCGCAGTCCCCGCCGGTCTTCCTCCACGACGCTGCCGCCTTGAACCTCTCCCGCCGGCCTCTGTTTTCCCCTGCATCGCCAAGTCCGCTTCGTCTGCCTTCCCTGCATCACACCCCGTCGCCGGGAGCTCGCGCCAAGTCCGCCGCCGTCCTCTGCTGCGCCCGCACGATTCCGCTGCTGCCTGCTTCGCTCCATCGAGCAGTGCCACCGCCGGAGTTCCTTGTCGCCGGGAAGCGCCTCTCCGACCCTCAGACTGCCCGGATCCGCCGCGCCCGCAGGTCCCCTGCCTCTGCATCGCGCCTCTGCCCGTCTTCTGCATCGCGCCTCTGCCCGTCTTCTGCATCGCCATGACCTGCTGCTGCTTCTGTTGGTAACGAGCAGCGCCAGCTCGCCCGCTCGCCCGCGCCTTGCGTTGACCACGACCACCTCCAGGCGCCTGGGCCATCTCCCCTTCGCCCGTTGACCGGTCCACCTCTCCACCGAGCCGGCCTGTTGGCCCAATGTGAGCATAACCCAGCCCATCTCTGTTGGCCCAGCAGTTCACTCAGTTTTGGCCCGCTTATGTTTTTTTCCTGCTCTGGACGAATTTGTCTATTATTCCAGAGAGTGCAGTTTTACAGAAAAACCCCTAATGTTCATGCATCTAATAACTAATTAACCGTGCATCGGTTTAAAATGATATATATATATATGAAAAATGCTTAGATTTCTGTCTAGTCTCATAATATGCAACTCTCATCCATGTTTAAAATGTTTAACTTGTTGTTTGTTTAATTTTGCTTAAATGCCATGTTAAAATGATTTATTTCATAACTAAATAACCGTAGCTCGGATTTTAATAAACTTTATATGTAAATGGGGTAGAAAAATGCCTATTTTAACATGGTGCACTTTATTTTCCTGTTTAACAACAATAAAATATGGTTTTAGGCAGAACAGTACCATAACCAAAATATGCACATGAGGATTTTCTGGAATTGTTGTTCGTTGTTCCGGCCTCATTTAAACTTGCCTAGATAGGTAGTTTTCTTATGCCTCACCTCTTGCCATGTTAATCAACATTTAATATTGTTGGGTACATAACCGAGAGAGAACTAAATAATTGATGTGGTGTTTTGTCAATATGCAACTCGTTGCATATTGAGCTCCACTTAATTTGTAGTATTGTTTGTTGCATTTTGCCATGCCTCATGAAATCGGACATGCATCATCCTTGGTTGTGCATCATGCCATGTTTATGCTTGTGTGTTTACCATGTTGTTTGCTTCTTTCCGGTTTGCTTCTCTCGTTAGCTTCGGTTTCGTTCCGGAGTTGTGAGGATTCGTTCGACTTCGTCCGTTTGTCTTCTTCATGGACTCAATCTTCTTCCTTGCGGGATTTCAGGCAAGATGACCATTTCCTCGAAATCACTTCTATCTTTGCTTGCTAGTTGTTCGCTTTATTGCTATGCCGCGCTGCCTACCACTTGCTATATCATGCCTCCCATATTGCCATGTCAAGCCTCTAACCCACCTTTCCCAGCAAACCGTTGTTTGGCTATGTTACCGCTTTTGCTCAGCCCCTCTTATAGTGTTGCTAGTTGCAGGTGAAGTTGAAGGTTGTTCCTTGTTGGAACATGGATACTTTTTTTTGGGATATCACAATATCTCTTATTTAATTAATGCATCTATATACTTGGTGAAGGGTGGAAGGCTCGGCCTTATGCCTGGTGTTTCGTTCCACTCTTTCCGCCCTAGTTTCCGTCATACCGGTGTTATGTTCCTTGATTTTGCGTTCCTTACGCAGTTGGGTGATTTATGGGACCCCCTTGACAGTTCACTTTGAATAAAACTCATGCAGCAAGGCCCAACCTTGGTTTTACCATTTGCTACCACCTATCCTCTTTTTCCCTTGGGTTCTGCAGACTGAAGGGTCATCTTTATTTTAACCCCCCCGGGCCAGTGCTCCTTCGAGTGTTGGTCTGAACTGAGCTGCCTGCGGGGCCACTTTGGGGAAACTTGAGGGCTGGTTTTACTCATAGCTAGTCTCATCCGGTGTTGCCCTGAGAACGAGATATGTGCAGCTCCTATCGGGATTTGTCGGCACATCGGGCGGCTTTGCTGGTCTTGTTTTACCATTGTCGAAATGTCTTGTAAACCGGGATTCCGAGACTGATCGGGTCTTCCCGGGAGAAGGAATATCCTTCGTTGACCGTGAGAGCTTATAATGGGCTAAGTTGGGACACCCCTGCAGGGTATAAACTTTCGAGAGCCGTGCCCGCGGTTATGAGGCAGATGGGAATTTGTTAATATCCGATTGTAGAGAACTTGACACTCGACTTAATTAAAACGCATCAACCGCGTGTGTATCCGTGATGGTCTCTTTTCGGCGGAGTCCGGGAAGTGAACACGGTTTTTGGGTTATGTTTGACGTAAGTAGGAGTTCAGGATCACTTCTTGATCATTACTAGTTGACGACCGTTCCGTTGCTCCTCTTCTCGCTCTTATTTGCGTATGTTAGCCACCATACATGCTAGTGCTTGCTGCAGCTCCACCTCACTACCTTCTCCTAGCCATAAGCTTAAATAGTCTTGATCTCGCGGGTGTGAGATTGCTGAGTCCTCGTGACTCACCAGATACTTCCAAACAGTTGCAGGTGCCGATGATACCAGTGCAGGCGATGCTACCCAGCTCAAGTGAGAGCTCGATGAAGTAGTTGGTCGTTACTATGTTTCTTTTCATGTTGATCAGTAGTGGTGCCCAGTTGGGATGATCGGGGACCTAGCATTTGGGGTTATCTTCTTTTTATTTGGATTTGACCGTAGTCGGTCTATGTGTGTATCTTGAATGATGTATGAATTTATTTATGTATTGTGTGAAGTGGCGATTGTAAGCCAACTCTTTATCCCATTCTTGTTCATTACATGGGATTGTGTGGAGATGGCCCTTCTTGCGACAAAACCACCATGCGGTTATGCCTCTAAGTCGTGCCTCGACACGTGGGAGATATAGCCGCATCGTGGGTGTTACAAACATTCTCGAACTAAGCATATTGACGTTCGTCATCATTTCATTCGAGATCATGTTGCTAAAGGGGACATTGATCTTAAGCATGTTCGTACCGATAAGCAATTGGTGGATATATTCACCAAACCGCTTGATGAGAAATTATTTTGCCGTTTGAGAGGTAAATTAAACGTCATTGATGCTTCAAACTTGGAGTAGAAACTCCATTTGGATACATGCAAGGCATGAGCCTATTACTAATCCTTGACTCTTCTCTTATGATGATGACCATATGTCTTGGATATATTTGTACCCTTGCATTCTATCTAACCCTTGTAGGTACTTGGATGAATCTAAATCTATGTGATTGCAACCCAGTCACATCTTGAGCAATCTCTACATCACCAAGTCTCTACACCATGGTGGTTGAAGATAAAGAAGCATGAAACCTTTCAACATATCCTTTTGACAAATTCTATATCAAATTTTCATGATTGTCAAGTTGGATACACAAGTGCTCTTCCTTGCAAGACTGACCCATGTAGGTAGATGAACTCAAACTACAAGTGGTGCTCCCAACCATTGATGCGCTACATCAACCTTGAGCACTCCACACAAGTTCACCTACATGATCAAGTTCAACACCACCACCCAAGGTACGTTATCCAATCTTAGAGAAGCTTTACTCCAAGTCATGGGTCAAAGCAGCTGAACAAGATGCGAGTGCATCAAAAGCTTAAACGAAAAATGGTAACCCCATTTTGAGCTTATACGATTAATATGACTTATGATCAAGTGTTCTCACTTGACTCCTCAGTCAATATACTCTAACATAGGTGATTTTGTCGCCGCCCAATTCTAGATGAAGTTCTCTAGTGTTTCTGAGTTTTTGCATTTGTCCTTTGCATATTTGTTCCCCTTCCTTTATTCAAAAAAATTCATCTAGATTTTCTTTTCTCTGTTTTGTTCTGCATTCCCTGCATCTAATTCATTGTAAATCCTTCTTTTAATTCCTTGCAAATCTTTGTGAGATCTTATTTTGCTAGTGAGCTGAGGTGACAATTGCTCTTTCTCTGTGTTGAACTCGGTCACACCGACCTATCACTTACGGTCAAACCAAAACATTTCGGTGCAACCGAAAAATATAACTCGGTGTTATCGATTTCACTGCGGAGAAGACAATTTGCCACTTATTCCTGCACATTGGTTCCAGCTCCACTCGATGATTCTTGTCCTCTACCAGCATCACATTCTATATGTTGCTTTGCTCTGTGACTCAAGGACCAAACATATTGACCGACAATCCAGAGGATCCCTTCTTGGAAATTGATGTCAAAGGGGGAGAGAGAAATCACATCAAAGCTTAATCACTTCAAAAGGGGAAAGAGTACTTCAACAGGGGGAGAGAGGTAATCACATCAAAGGCCCCAAATACTTGGTATTCTAGAGGAGAGAAGTCACATGTCTTTAAGAGGGGAAAGACATGTTTGTTTCTGTGATCTGATCTATTTTAGCTCTGATTTTGTTTCCCTATTTTCTCCCATTATCCAATATAAGATTCAGGGGGAGAAAGACTGCTAGGGAAGGAAATCTTGAGTTCATTGCATATCTTTTATCTTTGGGGACATGTCTATATCAAACTGGAGTACCTAGTACTCACTCTCTACATGTCATCCCAGTCTTGGTACTCTTGTGGTTCTTTTGTTTGCTCTGTCTAGGAGTTGTATCTGTGTTATCTAACTTTGTTTACTCAGGTTCATCTCTTCCTAAGCCAGCTAAAGACCACAAGGTAAGAATATGCATCACACTCATGTGCATGAAGATATCTCGCTACTGTACATATTGTTTTCAAGAAGAAGTCATGAACATGAAGTTACAACTTCATATATTCATATCATTTGCTCTGATGCATATAGCCAAGATACATGTAACTCATTGCTTGCTCTGTCATGTTTATGCATTCACATGCTCTTACATTTCTATTTACATGAGTGCATACATGTAGGGGGAGCCTATGCATGTTACATGTCTTTCCAAAGCTTTACTTGCTATTCTCTATATCTTTATCTAAAGCTTTGATGTATGTTGTCATCAATTACCAAAAAGGGGGAGATTGAAAGAACAAGTGCTCCCTGGGTGGTTTTGGTAATTAATGTCAACATATCTCTTGTTGGACTAATGTTTTCATCTAGTATATTTCAGACAAGTTCAAAAGATGGAGTGGCGTGGACAAGAGGATGTGGAACCCCGTCAAGATGCTAAGGACAAAGGATTGGCTCAAGCTCAAAAGCTCAAGACTCTACATTTTACTTTTAGTGATCCAAGATCACATTGAGTCCATAGGAAAAGCCAATACTATTAAAAGGGGATGAGGTGTTGCTTAATGGCTTGCTTGCTCAAAGTGCTTAGTGATATGCTCCAAAGCCCTCAACCACTTTCTCATATCCACATATGTCCCAAACCAAAAGTCAAACTCGGCCCCACCGATTTGATCTATCCAGCGCCACCGAGTTCATTTGACATAGCCACTGCCAGAAACCCTAATCAGTTCGGTCTCACTGATAGGGATCTCGGTCTCACCGAGATGGGATTGCAAACTCTCTATTTCCCTTCGTAAAGTTTCGGTCTAACCTAGATGAGAGATCGGTCCCACCGAGTTCGCAATGCAAACTCTCTGTTTCCCCTTCGTAATGTTTCGGTCTCACCGAGATAAGCGAATCGGTCCCACCGAGTTTGCCTGACCAACTCTCTGGTTAGCTTATTACCAAAATCGGTCCCACCGAGTTTGTGTAATAGGTCTCACCGAGATTACGTCATGCCCTAACCCTATTGAAATCGGTCCTACCGAGTTGACATATCGGTACCACCGAAAATCCTAGTGTTCACATTTTTAACTAAATCGGTCCGACCGAGTTTTCTGATTCGGTCCTACCGAGTTTGGTGAATTGTGTGTAACGGTTAGATTTTGTGTGGAGGCTATATATACCCCTCCACCCACTCTTCATTGATGGAGAGAGCCATCAGAACAAGCCTACACTTCCAGCATACATTTTCTGAGAGAGAACCACCTACTCATGTGTTGAGGCCAACATATTCCATTCCAACCATATGAATCTTGATCTCTAGCCTTCCCCATGTTGCTTTCCACTCAAATCAGCTTTCCACCAAATCCAAATCTATGAGAGAGAGAGTTGAGTGTTGGGGAGACTATCATTTGAAGCACAAGAGCAAGGAGTTCATCATCAACACACCATCTATTACCTTTTGGAGAGTGGTGTCTCCTAGATTTTTTAGGTGTCACTTGGGAGCCTCCGTCAAGATTGTGGAGTTGAACCAAGGAGTTTGTATGGGCAAGGAGATCACCTACTTCATGAAGATCTACCCTAGTGAGGCAAGTCCTTCGTGGGCGATGGCCATGGTCGGATAGACAAGGTTGCTTCTTCGTGGACCCTTCGTGGGTGGAGCCCTCCGTGGACTCGCGCAACCGTTACCCTTCGTGGGTTGAAGTCTCCATCAACGTGGATGTATGATAGGACCACCTATCGGAACCACGCCAAAAATCTCCGTGTCTCCAATTGCGTTTGCACACTCCAATCCCACCCCTTTACATTCTTGCAAATTGCATGCTTAACTTTCCGCTGCTCATATACTCTTGCCATGCTTGCTTGAATGATTTGTGAATGTTTAAACTTGTGCTAAAACTCTACCTTAACTTGAAGAAAATAAAAACTGCAACTTTTCTTTGTTAAGAGTCTATTCACCCCCCTCTAGACACCTCTTCTCGATCCTTTCAATTGGTATCAGAGCATTAGTCTCCATTGCTTTGGTTTAAACACCTTTGGAGGAATATGGATGAGTCTACGTTGGGGAGTCTTAGACGTAGAGTGCCTATTCTTGATGGAGAGTACTTTCATGAGTGGAAAAATGAGATGCTTGTGATTTTCAATGAATATCATTTGAGAAAGTATATTACTAGCCCTTGTGCTCCTCATGTTGATCATTTGCATCCTACCCTTGATGAGTCCATTGACATGATTCGCAACCTTAGAACTGTTAATCTTATCACTAGAGGTTTGCCTACAAACTTGATTGGTTGCTTGCCTACTCTTGATTGTGCCTACAAACTTAGATGAAATTCTTCATAACTCTATTATCTTGAGTAAGATGAATTCCAATGATCCTAAGTTTGGTGATTGTCTATTTGGGCTTACAAATCTTATGCGTGCCAAAGGAGATGTTCGAATCATTAGTAATATCATCTCCGAAGCCATTAGAATCCATAAAGATGCACACTGTCATGGTCATAAATCTAATGAATCACTCTCTCTAGGAATTGATCCATCACAAGACGATGTTGAACACGGATACTATGATGAGGATGATGATAGTGACTTCGATCTCGATGAGTCTATGAGACACTTTGGTCTTATGGCTAATCTTCGTGGCTACATGGCTGGAGGAATGGAATGGGTCCTTGATAGTGGATGTACCGATCATATGACCGGAGATAAGGACATGTTTCATGAGCTTGCTGAAAACGACGGCCCTCGAAAGTATGTCACCTTCGGTGATAACTCAAAGGGTAAGGTGGTTGGCCTTGGTAAGGTGGCCATTTCACATGATAGCTTGACACAAAATGTTATGCTCATTGAATCTCTTCGCTATAATCTACTTTCCGTATCTAGACTTGCTGACTTTGGTTTCAATGTCCTATTCACTGACGTAGATTGCCAAGTGTTTCGTAGAGATAATCATAATATGGTCTTTACCGGTATACATAGAGGTGATCTTTACATTGTCGATTTCACTAAAAAGGCTCAACCTATAACTTGCTTTATTGCTAAATCTTCTAAAGGCTGGTTGTGGCATAGAAGGTTAGGTCATGTGGGCATGCGAAATATTGATAAGCTTATTAAAGGTAATCATATCCTTGGAGTGAAAGATGTTATATTTGACAAGGATAGATTGTGTAGTGATTTTCAAGCAGGAAAACAAGTAGGAGGAAGTCACCCCGTGAAGAACATCATGACCACGAGAAGACCGCTCGAGCTACTTCATATGGATCTCTTTGGTCCAAATGCATACAAAAGT
The DNA here is from genome assembly GCF_018294505.1 of Triticum aestivum. Taxonomy (NCBI): domain Eukaryota; kingdom Viridiplantae; phylum Streptophyta; class Magnoliopsida; order Poales; family Poaceae; genus Triticum; species Triticum aestivum. The sequence continues at coordinate 206,977,750 of NC_057802.1, read as the reverse complement.
CTCGGTGGTAACTCATTTGGTCTAGTCATAGTCGATGATTTTTCAAGATTTACGTGGGTATTCTTTCTTGATGATAAATCACAGGTCCAAAAGATCTTCAAGAACTTCGCTAGGAAGGCCCAAAATCAATTTGAAGTGAAGATCAAGAAGGTTCGAAGCGACAATGGAACGGAGTTCAAGAACGCAAATGTGGATACCTTTCTTGACAAAGAAGGGATTTCACACGAGTTCTCGGCTACATACACAACTCAACAAAATGGAGTTGTTGAGAGGAAGAACCGGACTCTTATCGAGATGGCAAGAACGGTGCTTGATGAGAACAAGACTCCAAAACACTTTTGGGCAAAAGCGGTTGAGACGGCTTGTCATGCAACAAATCGCTTGTATCTTCACAAGCTACTCGGCAAGACGGCATACGAGCTTCTCACCGGTAACAAACCCCAAGTTGGATACTTTCCGGTATTCGGCTCAAAGTGTTATATTCTTGATAAGCATCGTCGTGCTAAATTTTCTCCTAAATCTCATGAGAGTTTCCTACTTGGTTATGGCTCAAACTCTCACACTTACCGTGTCTACAACAATTTCACCCGAAAGGTTGAAGAGACGATAGATGTGAAGTTTGATGAATCTAACGGCTCGCAAGTAGAGCAATTGCCAATTGATGTAGGAGACAAAGACCCTTCGGAAACAATCCAAGACTTGTCTATTGGCAACATTCGTCCAACAGAGGTAAAGGAGAGTACCTCGTCCGTCCAAGTGGAAGCTTCTACCTCACGACAAGGTGAACCAATAGTTGACATCGAAGCATCCACAAGTGGGACACATCAAGATGAAGAAAACAAGGAAATGCATCAAGATGAACCTCATCAACCCCCTTCTCCACCACGACAAGAGAACGACAACGCCAACAATGAAGAAGACCAAGAAGAAGAACAAGATGATGAAGAAGATGTTACACCCCAACCCAAGCAAAAGCTCTCACGAGTTCGAGCAAGACTCTCAAGAGACCATCCCATCGAAAAAATCTTCAATGATATCCAAACCGGGAGAATCACTCGCTCTAAAACTCATTTGGCTAACTTTTGTGAACATTATTCATTCATCTCTAGCATTGAACCTATGAAGATTGAAGAAGCATTGGAAGATCCGGATTGGATAAATGCCATGCATGAAGAGCTAGACAACGTTCAGAGAAACCAAGTGTGGACATTGCTCAAGAAGCTCGACAACAACCACAACATCATTGGTACCAAATGGGTGTTTCGCAATAAGCAATACGAAGATGGTCAAGTCGTCCGCAACAAAGCACGTGTCGTCGCCCAAGGCTACACTCAAGTCGAAGGTATGGACTACGGTGAGACATATGCCCCTATTGCTAGACTTGAGTCCATCAACATCTTACTTGAATATGATAATCACCATGATATCACCTTGTACCAAATGGACATTAAAAGTGCCTTTCTAAATGGAGAAATTGAGGAGGAAGTTTATGTTGAACAACCTCCCGGTTTTGTCAATCCTAAGAAACCCGACCATGTTTACAAACTTCACAAAGCTCTTTATGGTCTTAAACAAGCTCCTAGAGCGTTGTATAAATGCTTGACCAAGTTCCTTATTGAAAAATGCTTTGAGTTGGAAAGATGGATTCTACTCTTTTTACTAAAGGGGTTAATGGTGAATTATTTGTGTGCCAAATTTATGTTGATGATATCATATTTGGTTCGACTAACCCTCATTTTAGTGAAAAGTTTGGGAATCTAATGTCGAAGAAGTTTGAGATGTCTATGATGAGTGAACTCAAGTTCTTTCTTGGTTTGCAAATCAAGCAAACTAAGGAAGGCACCTTTGTTTCTCAAACAAAGTACACCAAGGACTTATTCAAGAAGTTAAACATGCAAGAAAGCAAAGGTATGAAAAACCCCATGCCTACTAGTGGACATCTTGACTTGATCAAGGATGGCAAATCGGTTGACCAAAAAGTTTACCGATCTATGATTGGTTCATTGTTATATCTATGTGCCTCCCGTCCCGATATTATGCTAAGTGTGTGCATGTGTGCACGATATCAAGCGGCTCCCAAAGAATGCCATCTTAAGGCTGTGAAAAGGATAGTGAGATACTTAATACATACACCAAACTTAGGCATTTGGTATCCTAAGAGGTCTTCTTTTGATCTTGTGGGCTACTCCGATTCGGACTATGCCGGTGACAAGGTTGATAGAAAGTCCACTTCAGGTACTTGTCAATTTCTTGGTAGATCTCTTGTGTCTTGGTCCTCCAAGAAACAAAACTCAGTATCCTTATCCACCGCCAAAGCGGAATACATTGCCACCGGTTCATGTTGTGCTCAATTACTTTGGATGACCCAAACTCTTAAAGATTATGGGATCTATGTGAAACATGTTCCATTACTTTGTGACAATGAGAGTGCTATTAAGATTGCTCATAATCTCGTGCAACATTCTCGAACTAAGCATATTGAAGTTCTTCATCATTTCATTTGAGATCATGTTGCTAAAGGGGACATTGATCTTAAGCCTGTTCGTACCGATAAGCAATTGGCAGATATATTCACCAAACCGCTTGATGAGAAAGTATTTTGCCATTTGAGAGGTGAATTGAACATCATTGATACTTCAAACTTGGAGTAGAAACTCCATTTGGATACATGCAAGGCATGAGCCTATTACCAATCCTTGACTCTTCTCTTATGAGGATGACCATATGTCTTGGATATATTTGTACCCTTGCATTCTATCTAACCCTTGTAGGTACTTGGATGAATCTAAATCTATGTGATTGCAACCCACTCACATCTTGAGAAATCTCTACATCACCAAGTCTCTACACCATGGTGGTTGAAGACAAAGAAGCATGAAACCTTTCAACATATCCTTTTGACAAATTCTATATCAAATTTCATTTGGTATCAAATTTCATGATTGTCATGTTGGATACACAAGTGCTCTTCCTTGCAAGACTAACCCATGTAGGTAGATGAACTCAAACTACAAGTGGTGCTCCCAACCATTGATGTGCTACATCAACCTTCAGCACTCCACACAAGTTCACCTACATGATAAAGTTCAACACCACCACCCAAGTAATGTTATCCCATCTTAGAGAAGCTTTACTCCAAGTCATGGGTCAAAGCAGCTGAACAAGATGCGAGTGCATCAAAAGCTTAAACGAAAAATGGTAACCCCATTTTGAGCTTAAATGATGAGTATGACTTATGATCAAGTGTTCTCACTTGAATCCTTAGTCAATATACTCTAACATAGGTGACTTTGTCGCCGCCAATTCTAGATGAAGTTCTCTAGTGTTTGTGAATTTTTGTATTTGTCCTTTGCATATTTGTTCCCCTTCCTTTATTAAAAAAAACTTCATCTAGATTTTGTTTTCTCTGTTTTGTTCTGCATTCCCTGCATCTAATTCATTGCAAATCCTTCTGTTAATTCCTTGCAAATCTTTGTGAGATCTTATTTGCCTAGTGAACTGAGGTGACAATCGCTCTTTCTCTGTGTTGAACTCGGTCACACCGATCTATCACTTTCGGTCAATCCGAAACATTTCGGTACAACCGAAAAATATAACTCGGTGTTACCGATTTCAATGCAGAGAAGACAATTTGCCACTTATTCCTGCACATTGGTTCCAGCTCCACTCGATGATTCTTGTCCTCTACCAGCATCACATTCTATATGTTGCTTTGCTCTGTGACTCAAGGACCAAACCTATTGACTCACAATCCAGAGGATCCCTTCTTGGAAATTGATGTCAAAGGGGGAGAGAGGGATCACATCAAAGCTTAATCACTTCAAAAGGGGGAGAGAGTACTTCAATAGGGGAGAGAGGTAATCACATCAAAGGCCCCAGATACTTGGTATTCTAGAGGAGAGAAGTCACATGTCTTTAAGAGGGGAAAGAAATGTTTGTTTCTGTGATCTGATCTGTTTTAGCTCTGATTTTGTTTCCCTATTTTCTCCCATTATCCAATATAAGATTCAGGGGGAGAAAGACTGCTAGGGAAGGAAATCTTGAGTTCATTGCATATCATTTATCTTTGGGGACATGTCTATATCAAACTAAAGTACCTAGTACTCACTCTCTACATGTCATCCCAGTCTTGGTACTCTTTTGGTTCTTTTGTTTGCTCTGCCTAGGAGTTGTATCTGTGTTATCTAACCTTGTTTACTCAGGTTCATCTCTCCTAAGCCAGCTCAAGACCACAAGGTAAGTATATGCATCACACTCACGTGCATGAAGATCTCTTGCTACTGTACATATTGTTTGCAAGAAGGAGTCATAAACATGAAGTTACAACTTCATATATTCATATCATTTGCTCTGATGCATATAGCCAAGATACATGTAACTCATTGCTTGCTCTATCATATTTATGCATTCACACGCTCTTACATTTCTATTTACATGAGTGCATACATGTAGGGGGAGCCTATGCATGTTACATCTCTTTCCAAAGCTTTAGTTGCTATTCTCTATATCTTTATCTAAAGCTTTGATGTATGTTGTCATCAATTACCAAAAAGGGGGAGATTGAAAGCACAAGTGCTCCCTGGGTGGTTTTGGTAATTAATGTCAACATATCTCTTGTTGGACTAATGTTTTCATCTAGTATATTTCAGATAAGTTCAACAGATGGAGTGGTGACGGTAAGAGGATGTGGAACCCCTTCAAGATGCTAAGGACAAAGGATTGGCTCAAGCTCAAAAGCTCAAGACTCTACATTTTACTTTTAGTGATCCAAGATCACATTGAGTCCATAGGAAAAGCCAATACTATTAAAAGGGGATGAGGTGTTGCTTAATGACTTGCTTGGTCAAAGTGCTTAGTGATATGCTCCAAAGCCCTCAACCACTTTCTCATCCACATATGTCCCAAACCAAAAGTCAAACTCGGCCCCACCGATTTGACCTCTCCGGCGCCACCGAGTTCATTTGACATAGCCACTGCCAGAAACCCTAATCAGTTCGGTCTCACCGATAGGGATCTCGGTCTCACCGAGATGGGATTGCAAACTCTCTGTTTCCCTTCGTGAAGTTTCGGTCTAACCGAGATGAGCGATCGGTCCGACCGAGTTTGCAATGCAAACTCTCTGTTTCCCCATCGTAACATTTCGGTCTCACCGAGATGAGCGAATCGGTCCCACCGAGTTTGCCTAACCAACTCTCTGGTTAGCTTATTACCAAAATCGGTCCCACCGAGTTTGTGTAATTGGTCTCACCGAGATTACGTTATGGCCTAACCCTAATGAAATCAATCCTACCGAGTTGACATATCGGTCCCACCGAAAAGCCTAACATTCACATTTTGAACTAAATCGGTCCTACCGAGTTGACATATCGGTACCACCGAAAATCCTAGTGTTCACATTTTTAACTAAATCGGTCCGACCGAGTTTTCTGATTCGGTCCTACCGAGTTTGGTGAATTGTGTGTAACGGTTAGATTTTGTGTGGAGGCTATATATACCCCTCCACCCACTCTTCATTGATGGAGAGAGCCATCAGAACAAGCCTACACTTCCAGCATACATTTTCTAAGAGAGAACCACCTACTCATGTGTTGAGGCCAAGATATTCCATTCCAACCATATGAATCTTGATCTCTAGCCTTCCCCAAGTTGCTTTCCACTCAAATCAGCTTTCCACCAAATCCAAATCTATGAGAGAGAGTTGAGTGTTGGGGAGACTATCATTTGAAGCACAAGAGCAAGGAGTTCATCATCAACACACCATCTATTACCTTTTGGAGAGTGGTTTCTCCTAGATTTGTTAGGTGTCACTTGGGAGCCTCCGTCAAGATTGTGGAGTTGAACCAAGGAGTTTGTACGGGCAAGGAGATCGCCTACTTCATGAAGATCTACCCTATTGAGGCAAGTCCTTCATGGGCGATGGCCATGGTCGGATAGACAAGGTTGCTTCTTCGTGGACCCTTCGTGGGTGGAGCCCTCCATGGACTCGCGCAACCGTTACCCTTCGTGGGTTGAAGTCTCCATCAACGTGGATGTACGATAGCACAACCTATCGGAACCACGCCAAAAATCTCCGTGTCTCCAATTGCGTTTGCACACTCCAATCCCATCCCTTTACATTCTCGCAAATTGCATGCTTTACTTTCTGCCGCTCATATACTCTTGCCATGCTTGCTTGAATGTATTGTGAATGTTTAAAATTGTGCTAAAACTGTACCTTAACTTGAAGAAAATAAAAACTGCAACTTTTCTTTTATAAGAGTCTATGCACCCCCCCTCCAGACACCTCTTCTCGATCCTTTCACCCTCCAACACATATGGAAGGGGGGAGGCCGACTCCTACCTGGGGCGCCCCTTTCTGTTCCCCTCCCTCTACCACCGATATATATAAATATGTGGGGGGGGGGGCACCGCTAGAACACACAACATTAATTCCTAGCCGTGTGCGGCGCCCCCTCCATAGTTTACACCTCCGGTCATATTCACGTAGTGCTTAGGCGAAGCCCTGCGTGGATCACTTCACCATCACCGTCACCATGCCGTCGTGCTGTCGGAACTCTCCCTCGACACTTTGCTGGATCAAGAGTTCGAGGGACGTCATCGAGATGAATGTGTGCAGAACTCGGAGGTGCCATATGTTCGGTGCTTGATTGGTCGGAATGAGAAGAAGTTCAACTACATCAACCACGTTGTCAAACGCTTGTGCTTTCAGTCTACGAGGGTACGTGGACACACTCTCCCCCTCTCGTTGCTATGCATCTCCTAGATAGATCTTGCGTGAGCGTAGGATTTTTTTGAAATTGCATGCTATGTTTCCCAACAGGAAGATCATTTCTCCCTCCCTCGCATAGATCAGATAGTAGATTCTACTGCCGGGTGTGAGTGGTTGTCATTTCTGGATGCGTACTCCGGGTACCACCAGATCCGAATGAATGGTCTTGATGAAATAAAAATAGCGTTCATCACCCCGTTTGGGTGTTTTTGCTACATCACCATGCCATTCAGATTGAAAAATGCTGGGGCCATGTTTCAGTGTATGATCCAAAAGTGCCTGCGAAAACAAATCAGTCGAAATGTGGAGGCCTACATGGATGACATCGTGGTCAAGTCTAGGAAGGACTCTGACCTCCTGTCTGACCTCGCCGAGACCTTCGTGAATTTGCGCGGTTTCAAAATCAAGCTCAACCCAGCCAAGTGTACATTCGGCGTACCCACAGGAAAATTACTCGGTTTTCTTGTTTCCGAATGAGAGATCGATGCCAATCCCAAGAAGATCGGAGCCATCATCCGAAAGAAGCAACCGGAGCGCCTCCATGACATACAACGTCTCAAGGGCTGCCTTGCAGCCCTAAGTAGAATCATGTCAATCCTCGGCGAGAGGGCCTCGCCACTTTACCGATTGATGAAGAAGTCTGACAGGTTCGAGTGGACTCCCGAAGCGCAGGTCGTGTTTGTCAGGGAACACAAACACGGGTGTATATTTTCCACGACTTGTACACGGACACGATGCTTACGGGCACGAGAACAAGATCGCATCACCAAGGTTAGACATTCAAAGGACCGGCGTGCAGCACAAGAGGACCAAGACTAGCCAGAGAAGCAAGATGTTGCTAAGGGAAAAACCTCCCTTGCCGGGCAGGCGAGCCTGACAAGCATGGAGGTACCCCCGGAAGCAAGCCTTCGGGTCGTCCCGGCAGGCCTGCCGGGGCTTACGGAGGTAGAACCACCCCACCGCACCACTTCATCATGGCGCACGTCATCGATCAGTGCGGTGTCAAGCTCCAAAGTGACTAAGTGGATGCTATTCGCCACATGGTAGCCACTTCCTACAGAAAATACTTCCAAGTGACACTCGTCCTACGACGTGTCAAGCAAGCAGGCGCGAAGGTGGAAAAATAGCCCAACAGGGCCTGCCGGGCGAGCTGTGATGTGATGTTGAGCGACTCATTTAATGCGCTTTGTCAGACTGCAGAGTTAGGTATGATAGCACTGTTTGCTATCTAATCAGTGCATAATGACCGATTTGCCACTGTGGTGACCCCTTTATCTATAAAAGGAGGCCCAAGGCAACTGTAGAAAGGGTTGTCTAATCCATCTCCTCACACACTCATATGTGCGTAGCCGTTTTCGCCCCGAGGCAACCGTGCCGGGTGAGCGTGTTGCGCTCACCACCATTTTTCCACCATCAATCCACCAAAGCAGGAGTGGGGTTTTTCGCCTCACGGTGGCCCGAACCTAGTTAAAGACTGCCCGTGTGATCTCTGCCGTGCTGTTCACGCTCCTCCGCTCTTTGTGCAACGTGCCATCCCCCCCGAACCAGAAAGGGGCTCTTCGTCCCATAGGTGGCTGTGGTTTCCCACGACATCTTTGGCGCGCTAGGTAGGGGGATCGCTTGCGCGAACCCAAGAGCGTCAGCAACGCGTTGTATTCATTGCAGCCCAGCCAAAGCTTTTGGCGTCAGTGGCGCCCATGGGGATATGACGACAGAGCGGGGGAGTGGGGCTGTCCCCGCACCTGCTTTGCTCGTCATCACATCCATCCGCAGTCGCAGCCGCAGTGAAGATTAGTGCCGGCGGTGATATGCTGCTCCTAGGCGGCCTAGGCAGCATGACCGCTGCTCGGGCACCGTTCGGGGAGAAGGGGCAAGGCGTGCAGGAATGGGGTTCCTCTTTTCCATCTCGCTCCCTCATCGGCAATCGAGATGCTCTGGCCCTGGCATCGTCAATGTCGATGAGTACCGCGCAATACTCAGTTCAGCATTTACCTTGCTTGGGGAAATCCTGAGTTAAACGCCGGTACGAATCCATTGATCGATGCCCTGGCAAGTATGCTCTGGCAAGGCCATCTGCACTGGCATGATTCTTGCGCCAGCCGTTGTCGGACTGTTTGAAAAGAGTGGGGGAGAAAGAGGGACCGGGAAAGCCCGGCACCATATCCCACCGCCCGCCAGACACGCATAACGTGTATTGGTCCCTACCGAGAACCGGAGAGTTATTCGCCTGACCTCCGTCTTTCCGGATATCACGAGCACACCAAACGCACGCTGCCGGAAGGGATGGGAAGGAACAAGTGTTGGAGATATGCCCTAGAGGCAATCATGTATGATGATATTTCCTATGTGTTTATTAATAAAGATTGTCCTTGGACATTATCAATGATGTATATCAGCAAGTACGTGACTTGTTTGTGGGACTATGCATTGTATGATTACTGTCCTAAAAGGTCCCTAGTCGAAAGGGTTGTGTGGATGCGCAACTGACTAGACTAGCATATGACACAGTCGATGGCTTGCTCTCACTAGCCATAAAGCATTGGATGCTAACCGGATAACATGGACTTGGAAGGATCTGGTCAGATTCGACATAGTCGGATCCAAGTCGAGATAAGGTCTGAGTCGGACAGACCCAACTATGAGATGCAGCGATATGTCATCTGTGAGTCTCTAGTACAACATACGTTCTATATCCTAAGACCTGAGCTGGCGCATGTACTCGGGATGGTGATAGACCTGCTTTGGGCCGACCAAACGCTACTCCGTGACTGGGTAGTTACAAAGGTAGGTTTCGGGCTTGTCCAGAACCATGCTGCGAGACATGGTCGAGCAAGATGGGATTTGCCCCTCTGATCAAGAGAGATATACTTTGGGACCCTCGTGTGATCTGACCAGGATAAGCATGGCCATGCGACAAGGATTATGAGATAATCTGGTTTGTGGTCGGCATCACTAGAACGAGAAAGAGGTCGGGCTAGGACAAGGATGATAGACTTGCCTTGAGGCCGACAACATATATCGTGTGGCAAAAGGAATGGAAGTATGATGTACAGGTTTGTGTAACCAGCTTCATAGTTTGCTTGGTGTTCGGCATGCCTTGCTAGGGGCCGCTACCAACCGTGCAGTTCAGAGGTGATCCGAACTGTGACCAAGCCGACTTGAACCTAAGGGGTCGCGCGCTTAAGGGAAGGAACATGTGAGGCCAGATCGGGCTCCACGAGTCAGATGTGATCCTACTCGGACTCGGATCCCGGACGAACAGATTTTGGGCTTTAGGGTCCATGCGAGGCCCAAGTGTTGAGCCCGCGACGGACGCCTATATAAAGTGGAGGTGCGCTACACTCATTGGGGTTTATGGCTTTGGCGCTGTCACTAGGGTTTGCTTGTGTTGCAAATAGCCACCTCCACTCGCCGCCAACTGTGTGATCGGACCTAGCAGTCCTCCGCACGGTGTTCCTCCTGCACCCGCGGATACTGTTAGAGGCGGTGCACTTGCGCCACTCTGGCAAACTTGTACGTGGGATCCGACGACTAGCTGTTTGAGGTAGATCGGACCAGGAGGAGACGATCCACGCGGACGTGCTCTCCCAACTCTTCTTTCGCTGCACGGCACTACGCATCTAGTGGTAACAATCTGTGATCCATCTCCCGTAGCATGTTCTTGGTTGTGCTGCGCGTAGGAAATTTTAATTTGCAGTCGACGGACCCTACCGTAGAATCCAACAGTGGTATCAGAGCCTCTGCTATAGGATTTGGCTTCAGATCGTATGCATATTAGATATGTGGAGGCGACACATGAGATCTGTTGTCGTTGATGAGATCGGCTGCGTGCACGGTTGATGAGATCAACTGCACATGGGGATCGATGAGGCTATGTTTTCTATGAATCGGGATCGATGAGGTCGTGACACAACCTACCCCTACCGGTCGGTATCCGCCATTGGGGTTAACAGTGAAATATAAATCCAAATCGGATTCGTGATGATCGATAAGATCGGTCAGATTAGAAAATTCGGCATGATCAGAGTGCAGATGTTGTCGGGGATATACCCCGCGGTATGACCCAGCCGGAATTGGCGACTCACTGGTGACCCGCCCAGAGCTTGGCAATTCACAGATAACCTGTCCGATCTTGGCGACTTATTAGTAACCCGGCGGGCGGGTCAGATGGACAACAAGGCCCAAGGCCCAGAAGGCCGGCTCACATTTATGATGGGCCAGCTTAAGAAGAAAGGGATGATGAATATTTCCTTTACGAGGAAGCAAGACCCGGACTTGTAATTAACTTGTAAGAGAAGATAGATTAGTCCTAGTCCTACTAGGACTCCACATGTAACCCGCCCCTCTAACTTATATAAGGAGGGGCAGGGCACCCCAAAGAGGGACAAGGAACAAGAAACAATCTCTAGGGCTAGACACCGAGAGCCGGTTCCCGGCGACTCTCTCATGAGCATAATGAGACCTAGCCTCAAACAGCACGTAGGGTTGTTACCGGATGATGTTTCCCGGGGCCCGAAGCTGTCTAAACCCTTGTCTTATGCGTTGATCCGCCCTGCGTCTCTCATCCCAATCAACCCCTCTCAAGCTACTACATAGATGCGCTGGCCTCACGACTAAGTCCTTACACCTAGGACATCTGACGTGTCAATTCCACGACAGTTGGTGCCCACCATGGGGCTAGGCGCACGGTGGTGTTGAGTTCTTGGAAGGATCTCTTCAGGGATCGAAGAGCTCGCGAGTAGACAGATGAAGGTTTACGTTCCAGAAGATTAAGAGTGCGTCAGATGTACTATCGCCACCGCAAGTTAGAGATGTGTTCGAGATCAAGCAATGCAAGGATCACGTCACAGGGGCCAGCAGGAGTGCAAGAGAAATTTTTTGCAGTATGATTGGGGAGCAGTTGAATCGCAAGTCGCCAGGCCGTGTTTTCCTGTTACAACACGTTTTTTCTGACGCACCCAGACCCGAGGTATTTTGTCGCTACAGGCGACTTCCAAGCCATCGAACGTCCATCAATCGTGCCAACTACTGCTGCATGTTATCGTACAAAGGACAAAACAGGATCTAGGCTGCTCACGTGGGTTGAGTGCTAGTTTAATTCTCAGAATTGCTATCTCGGATAGCTATACATACATGGAGGCAGGCTGTACAAGGAAATATGAGCAGAGCCGTCCAATCAACAGCGCTGCACTCGAGAAAGAAAGAAAAGGGCGTGGGGTTGCCGAGTCAAAGTACGACCCGGAGAAAGACAGGGACGTGGCCGTAGATTCGGCCCTGTCCTACGATGCTCAAGCTTCTGCCTGTGAGCCGGCCGAGCGGACATCTGACTCGCCCGCGCCAAATCACCGCCTTCACCATTAGCCGGAGCTGCCTCCGATGTGCCTCCTCTGCCTCGGCCCACACCTCGACGCTGCTCCATGGCTGTGCTGCTGCCACGAGACGGCCAAGCTGCTGTTCGCCTGCACGCCTCGCCATTGCTGCTCCTTCTACGAGCGCTACAGCTGCACCTCCACTACGATCTGCCGCTGCTGCTTTGTGCATAAAGACCAAAATCTAGTCATCAACTACTACTCCATCATCCACTATGACGTATGAAGGCACTAGTCAAATTGATGGGTCAAACCAAGCATGACCCGGAGGAGATCTCGGTCGCACGGAGTCGGCCTCGCCTCCACACGCCGCATCAAGATATCATCGCGCCTCCGGACTGGATCCTGCTGTCGCTGCTGCTGCACTTCTGAACCGCCACTGCACTGGGTCATCTTCTACCACCATCATCGACCCTAGGGTGCTGCCGCTGCTGCTTTGAGCCGCCGGCCCCGAAGCCTCCCAAACTGCCGGCCTCCAAGTGTTGCGAGCCGCCCCGACCGAGTTGCCATTGAGCCACCCCAGCCAAAGCGACTTCATCTACGGCCTTCACACCTCTGAACCGGCCAAAGAGTATACTACAATTTGCAGGCAGTGAAGATTATACAAACTGCGGCGAACTCTCGCAAGGCCTTTGAGAGGATCAACACAAAAATTCTTGGTTATCTACGGATGCCATATGGTGATCATCTGTCACCTAAAATCAGGTGATATTTATCTTACATATATTGTTAGGTACATGTTGATTTCCTTCGACAAAAAACTACTCCGCCCTGTTGTATGTTTTGTACGCAGGACAATTGTGGTTTATACCATGGGTACGGAGCACGTACTTGCAACATTGCGCCCGGTGTTCGTCCGTGCCTCGTTTCCCGGTAAATGGACGCGCAAGCCGCCACCCTTGCGGCCCGGACTACTTCAACTCATCGGAACCATCCCTGTGATTGACTCGTCCGTCCGCGCTGTCTTACGACGCCACGGACGACTCGCCCGTCCGCCCTCACGGCTGGTTCACGTGTCCGCGCTAGCTTACAAACGTCGCGGCCGACTCGCTGTCCGTGCCAGCTTACAAACGTCGCGGCCGACTCACCCGTCCGCATCGGTTTACCACGATGTGGCCGGTTCACTCGTGAGCGACTTCAACTTCACCTAGCGATCATCAATTTCATGGCGGATTATTTCCGGCTTGGCACATCAGGTGATATCCATCTAAAATATATTTTATTCGTACATATTATTTTGTCAAAGAGCAATTCATCCTTGTCTTGGTCTGCAATATTGTTGATGCAGGACAATTGTTCACTACATCAAAACGACGTGGTTAACTCGCCCGACCGCGCCGGTTTACAACACCGCGGCCGGTTCATCTGTCTGAGCCGCCTCTGATGCTGAGCTCGTCTTTTTCGTCTGCCTCTCGCGGCCTGGTCTACATCAACACACCGAGCCGCACCTATCTGCATGAGCTGTGTATTGAGTATGAGCAGGTCACTACTTGGGAAGCCCGGTTTTCTTCCAACAAATTGGAGGCAAATTATCATATGTTATCAGCCGCCGTCTGCACCTGGATGGCTCAATGGACATGCGCACAAGTCGCCATCACTACAGTTTGGTTAAACTTCAAACAGCCAGTTGGAAGGAACCATTGGCCGAGTTGCTGACACGGCTCATACAGGATCATTTATAACTCGCCGCAGTCACCTCAACCTTCTGTGGATACACATCGTGTTATCAACACCAATGATATACAAGTTATGTCGGTTTATATCACGGTTAAATATGGAGAATCTCAAGCCAACTCCTCGAGTCATCTTGAGACTCGGGGGCTACAGTGACATGACTCAGGAACCCCGGGTCGTTGGAGGGAATGATAGCTCGGTTCCGGAGGCTGCTACCATATTGTTGAAAATTTAAAGGCCGTCAGAAAATTACCGGTTCAAAATAAAGATTCCGGTTTAAAATCCGGTTCAAGAGATATCTCTCTCCCGCAAAGTTTTGAAGCTTTCAAATCCGGTTCAAACATCCGGCTCAAGGTAAATTTATATCTTATAAAGCTTTGAAGCTCTCAATATCCGGTTTACAAATTTCCGGTTCAAAAAGAGGTTGTCTCTCACAAAGTTCGAGGTCTCAGGAAAAATTAAAGGGACCAAAGAGAGTCTGTTACAAAGCACAACTCAAATACAGGTACCCTGCTTTAATGACCATTGGGAGCTGATCGTATTCGAATTTAGCTTAACCCTTTTGGTGTGACCCTGATCGTATTCGAATCAGAGTCGTTAAATATTCTCATGATCACTATGGGGCTTCCTGTTCAAACATAGGTCGTATTCGAACCAAAGAGAACATAGCTGTCGATACCCTTTTGATCGGCACACTGCCGAGCTCATTGGGGGTTTCTTGGTCGTATTTGAACCATAGCTCAACCTCCTTTGGGAACCGACGTGGATCGTATTCGAATCAGCGTCGTTAAACAACTCTCAAGGTCATTTGGGGGCTTCCTGTTCAAACATAGGTCGTATTCGAACCAAAGAGAACATAGCTGTCGGTACCCTCTTGATCGGCAACGCCAAAGCCACTGGGGGCTATATGATCATATTCGAATCTTAGCTTAACCCCTTTGGGACGGTTTTCTGATCGTATTCGAATCAGAAGCCTCAAAATTTTTGAAGTCTCTTTTTGCAAACAATTTTTGGATTTTATTTGAAGCTCTTTTGATCATATCTAAGGTGTATATGAGTGGTTGCTATTTAACCCGGCTTGATTTTCGATGATAAATCGCCAGCTTATGACAATCATCATCTATGTGGAAGCATTGACTTCTAAGGATCGGATTGTCACCCTTACTGCACAGGTCATGTAAACCGGCAGTACAAATTCAATATCACAATGGTTATATGTGAGATATTATGACCCGCCCTGCGGTAAACCGCCAAGGGATCTTGTGATCTACTTGTGTGCAGGATAAGACTACATTTGGGTGGTTACCCGCCCTGGCTTTTAACGTTAAGTCGCCAGGGCATATGTTGTTTAAACTATGTGCAGGATTTACAGGGCTATGACTTACATAAATGATTAAGTTCAAACCCATCATCAAAGATTGAAATTGGTGTCTCAAAAGGGTTGTCAATTCTTGATTTTCTCAAAGGCTATAAGCCACCGGGTTATAAAAATTCCGGCTTACAATGGAGACGTATTAAATCGCCATCGGCCAAGAGCCGCCGGGTATTTAAACTCCGGATTTACTTATCAGCAGATGAGGTATTCAAAGTCGCTTTGGCGCAATGGCTATTATTTTATCAATGGATATGATTTATTCTACAATGGAAGGAATAGTCCCGAGTCGCTGCAGGCTTACGACCCGGCACTTGGGGGCTACATTATTTAAATTGAGATTACATCAAATATGCAAGTCCCATGTCACTGCCAGCATGCACCATGGCACTTGGGGGCTAATGTAAAGTCACTTTTTGTTCAACTTATTGAAGACCCGACTCATTACATTCTAATGAGCCGACCCTTGGGGGCTACCAATTGCTCCTGTCAAAAATTCAGGGTACACAAGCATTAATCCATTATATTGAACGGTCCACTACTCAGTTGGTAGAATACAAAGCTCTTAACCTTGTGGACGTGGGTTCGAGCCCCATGGTGGAGGTTACATTATATACTGTTATTATCAATGATCATATTTACAAAGTCCCTGCTCATTATTGCATAATGACCCGACCCTTGGGGGCTACGCTGGTTGAAGTTTATATGGCATAAGGCAATTACAAGGTCCCAGGTTGCTGCAAGCATGACAACCCGGCACTTGGGGGCTACATAATATGGAGTATTCAGTTTTTACTAGTGACTGAGATGAACAATATGGATTTCTTCAAAGTGGCAGCATTTATATTGAAGCAAGTCTTAAGCCATCACTTTGTTCTCCTCAAGACTTGGGAATTACAGATATTATATTATTATCGAAGAAATATTTTCAAATTCTTTGTTTTGAGCAAACCAGATTGACCCGGCGTCACCAATCATTATGACCCTGTGTCTACAACCCGGCATTATCAACATGAACCGGTGTTTGCAACAATCATGATCCGGTGTCACCAATAATTATGACCCGGCGTCGGCAACAGTTATGACCCGGTGCTATCAATATTTACAAGCCGGCAATTTTGGTTATGATAAACCGGCAAGTTTTACCTCTTCAAGCTGGCTGAAAGTCAGATGAGTATTTCAAAACCAATATATTTAAAGCCGGCGCTTTGGAAGCCGATTCAAGTGGATTATTTCTTACAATATTTCTCTACAAGAGACCAATGCCAGCAAATTGACTCTGAAGCTGGCCTATTGACCCGGATTTCTTAAAAAAAGTATCTGGATTTTTTGCATTCACAAAATTTGAACATATCTACTAAAGGAGATTTGCGATGAGTTCATGGGCATGTATCAAGAAGGAAATAACAAGGGTTTAAAGATGATCAGGTGCCGGCTTACAAAAATTTAACCCGGAGCACAACCTATCAAGTTTGTTCTTGTGTTTAGTTTACAGGATCAGTTTAACATGGATGAATCCAAATCAAACTGGGGGCTAATGTCGGGGATATACCACGCGGTATGACCCGACCGAAATTGGCGACTCACTGGTGACCCGCCCGGAGCTTGGCGATTCACAGATAACCTGCCCGATCTTGGCGACTCATTAGTAACCCGGCGGGCGGGTCAGATGGACAACAAGGCCCAAGGCCCAGAAGGCCGGCTCACATTTATGATGGGCCGGCTTAAGAAGAAAGGGATGACGGATATTTCCTTTATGAGGAAGCAAGACCCGGACTTGTAATTAACTTGTAAGAGAAGATAGATTAGTCCTAGTCCTACTAGGACTCCACATGTAACCCGCCCCTCTAACTTATATAAGGAGGGGCAGGGCACCCCAAAGAGGGACAAGGAACAAGAAACAATCTCTAGGGCTAGACACCGAGAGCCGGTTCCCGGCGACTCTCTCATGAGCATAATGAGACCTAGCCTCAAACAGCACGTAGGGTTGTTACCGGATGATGTTTCCCAGGGCCCGAAGCTGTCTAAACCCTTGTCTTGTGCGTTGATCCGCCCTGCGTCTCTCATCCCAATCAACCCCTCTCAAGCTACTACATAGATGCGCTGGCCTCACGACTAAGTCCTTACAACTAGGACATCTGACGTGTCAATTCCACGACAGTTGGCGCCCACCGTGGGGCTAGGCGCACGGTGGTGTTGAGTTCTTGGAAGGATCTCTTCAGGGATCGAAGAGCTCGCGAGTAGACAGATGAAGGTTTACGTTCCAGAAGATTAAGAGTGCGTCGGATGTACTATCGCCGCCGCAAGTTAGAGATGTGTTCGAGATCAAGCAATGCAAGGATCACGTCACAGGGGCCAGCAAGAGTGCAAGAGAAATTTTTTGCAGTATGATTGGGGAGCAGTTGAATCGCAAGTCGCCAGGCCGTGTTTTCCTGTTACAACACGTTTTTTCTGACGCACCCATACCCGAGGTGTTTTGTCGCTATAGGCGACTTCCAAGTCATCGAACGTCCATCAATCGTGCCAACTACTGCTGCATGTTATCGTACAAAGGACAAAACAGGATCTAGGCTGCTCACGTGGGTTGAGTGCTAGTTTAATTCTCAGAATTGCTATCTCGGATAGCTATACATACATGGAGGCAGGTTGTACAAGGAAATATGAGCAGAGCCGTCCAATCAACAGCGCTGCACTCGAGAAAGAAAGAAAAGGGCGTGGGGTTGCCGACTCAAAGTATGACCCGGAGAAAGACAGGGACGTGGCCGCAGATTCGGCCCTGTCCTACGATGCTCAAGCTTCTGCCTGTGAGCCGGCCGAGCGGACATCTGACTCGCCCGCGCCAAATCACCGCCTTCACCATTAGCTGGAGCTGCCTCCGATGTGCCTCCTCTGCCTCGGCCCACACCTCGACGCTGCTCCATGGCTGTGCTGCTGCCTCGAGACAGCCAAGCTGCTGTTCGCCTGCACGCCTCGCCGTTGCTGCTCCTTCTACGAGCGCTACAGCTGCACCTCCACTACGATCTGCCGCTGCTGCTTTGTGCATAAAGACCAAAATCTAGTCATCAACTACTACTCCATCATCCACTATGACGTATGAAGGCACTAGTCAAACTGATGGGTCAAACCAAGCATGACCCGGAGGAGATCTCGGTCGCACGGAGTCGGCCTCGCCTCCACGCGCCGCATCAAGATATCATCGCGCCTCCGGACTGGATCCTGCCGTCGCTGCTGCTGCACTTCTGAACCGCCACTGCACTGGGTCATCTTCTACCACCATCATCGACCCTAGGGTGCTGCCGCTGCTGCTTTGAGCCGCCGGCCCCCAAGCCTCCCAAACCGCCGGCCTCCAAGTGTTGCGAGCCGCCCCGACCGAGTTGCCATTGAGCCACCCCGGCCAAAGCGACTTCATCTACGGCCTTCACACCTCTGAACCGGCCAAAGAGTATACTACAATTTGCACGTAGTGAAGATTATACAAACTGCGGCGAACTCTCGCAAGGCCTTTGAGAGGATCAACACAAAAATTCTTGGTTATCTACGGATGCCATATGGTGATCATCTGTCACCTAAAATCAGGTGATATTTATCTTACATATATTGTTAGGTACATGCTGATTTCCTTCGACAAAAAACTACTCCGCCCTGTTGTATGTTTTGTACGCAGAACAATTGTGGTTTATACCATGGGTACGGAGCACGTACTTGCAACATTGCGCCCAGTGTTCGTCCGAGCCTCGTTTCCCGGTAAATGGACGCGCAAGCCGCCACCCTTGCGGCCCGGACTACTTCAACTCATCGGAACCGTCCCTGTGATTGACTTGTCCGTCCGCGCTGTCTTACGACGCCACGGACGACTCGCTCGTCCGCCCTCGCGGCCGGTTCACGTGCCCGCGCTAGCTTACAAACGCCGTGGCCGACTCGCTGTCCGCGCCAGCTTACAAACGTCGCGGCCGACTCACCCGTCCGCATCGGTTTACCACGATGTGGCCGGTTCACTCGTGAGCGACTTCAACTTCACCTAGCCATCAGCAATTTCATGGCGGATTATTTCCGGCCTGGCACATCAGGTGATATCCATCTAAAATATATTTTATTGGTACATATTATTTTGTCAAAGAGCAATTCATCCTTGTCTTGGTCTGCAATATTGTTGATGCAGGACAATTGTTCACTACATCAAAACGACGTGGTTAACTCACCCGACCGCGCCGGTTTACAACACCGCGGCCGGTTCATCTGTCTGAGCCGCCTCTGATGCTGAGCTCGTCTTTTTCGTCTGCCTCTCGCGGCCTGGTCTACATCAACACACCGAGCCGCACCTATCTGCATGAGCTGTGTATTGAGTATGAGCAGGTCACCACTTGGGAAGCCCGGTTTTCTTCCAACAAATTGGAGGCAAATTATCATATGTTATCAGCCGCCGTCTGCACCTGGATGGCTCAATGGACATGCGCACAAGTCGCCATCACTACAGTTTGGTTAAACTTCAAACAGCCAGTTGGAAGGAACCATTGGCCGAGTTGCTGACACGGCTCATACGGGATCATTTATAACTCGCCGCAGTCACCTCAACCTTCTGTGGATACACATCGTGTTATCAACACCAATGATATACAAGTTATGTCGGTTTATATCACGGTTAAATATGGAGAATCTCAAGCCAACTCCTCGAGTCATCTTGAGACTCGGGGGCTACAGTGACATGACTCGGGAACCCCGGGTCGTTGGAGGGAATGATAGCTCGGTTCCGAAGGCTGCTACCATATTGATGAAAATTTAAAGGCCGTCAGAAAATTGCCGGTTCAAAATAAAGATTCCGGTTTAAAATCCGGTTCAAGAGATATCTCTCTCTCGCAAAGTTTTGAAGCTTTCAAATCCGGTTCAAACATCCGGCTCAAGGTAAATTTATATCTTATAAAGCTTTGAAGCTCTCAATATCCGGTTTACAAATTTCCGGTTCAAAAAGAGGTTGTCTCTCGCAAAGTTCGAGGTCTCAGGAAAAATTAAAGGGACCAAAGAGAGTCTGTTACAAAGCACAACTCAAATATAGGTACCCTCCTTTAATGACCATTGGGAGCTGATCGTATTCGAATTTAGCTGAACCCTTTTGGTGTGACCCTGATCGTATTTCAAATCAGAGTCATTAAATATTCTCATGATCACTAGGGGGCTTCCTGTTCAAACATAGGTCATATTCGAACCAAAGGGAACATAGCTGTCGATACCCTTTTGATCGGCACACTGCCGAGCTCACTAGGGGGCTTCTTGATCGTATTCGAATCATAGCTCAACCCCTTTTGGGAACCGACGTGGATCCTATTCGAATCAGCATCGTTAAACAACTCTCAAGGTCATTTGGGGGCTTACTGTTCAAACATAGGTCGTATTCGAACCAAAGAGAACATAGCTATTGGTACCCTCTTGATCGGCAACGCCAAAGCCACTGGGGGCTATATGATCATATTCGAATCTTAGCTTAACCCCTCTGGGACGGTTTTCTGATCGTATTCGAATCAGAAGCCTCAAAATTTTTGAAGTCTCTTTTTGCAAACAATTTTTGGATTTTATTTGAAGCTCTTTTGATCATATCTAAGGTGTATATGAGTGGTTGCTATTTAACCCGGCTTGATTTTCGATGATAAATCGCCAGCTTATGACAATCATCATCTATGTGGAAGCATTGACTTCTAAGGATCGGATTATCACCCTTACTGCACAGGTCATGTAAACCGGCAGTACAAATTCAATATCACAATGGTTATATGTGAGATATTATGACCCGCCCTGCGGTAAACCGCCAAGGGATCTTGTGATCTACTTGTGTGCAGGATAAGACTACATTTGGGTGGTTACCCGCCCTAGCTTTTAACGTTAAGTCGCCAGGGCATATGTTGTTTAAACTCTGTGCAGGATTTACAGGGCTATGACTTACATAAATGATTAAGTTCAAACCCATCATCAAAGATTGAAATTGGTGTCTCAAAAGGGTTGTCAATTCTTGATTTTCTGAAAGGCTATAAGCCGCCGGGTTATACAAATTCCGGCTTACAATGGAGACGTATTAAATCGCCATCGGCCAAGAGCCGCCGGGTATTTAAACTCCGGATTTACTTATCAGCAGATGAGGTATTCAAAGTCGCTTTGGCGCAATGGCTATTATTTTATCAATGGATATGATTTATTCTACAATGGAAGGAATAGTCCCGAGTCGCTGCAGGCTTACGACCCGGCACTTGGGGGCTACATTATTTAAATTGAGATTACATCAAATATGCAAGTCCCATGTCACTGCCAGCATGCACCATGGCACTTGGGGGCTAATG
The DNA here is from genome assembly GCF_018294505.1 of Triticum aestivum. NCBI lineage: Eukaryota > Viridiplantae > Streptophyta > Magnoliopsida > Poales > Poaceae > Triticum > Triticum aestivum. Next base: position 206,956,243 of record NC_057802.1, on the reverse strand, counting down.
TAAAGTCACTTTTTGTTCAACTTATTGAAGACCCGACTCATTACATTCTAATGAGCCGACCCTTGGGGGCTACCAATTGCTCCTGTCAAAAATCACAGTACACAAGCATTAATCCATTATATTGAACGGTCCACTATTCAGTTGGTAGAATACAAAGCTCTTAACCTTGTGGACGTGGGTTCGAGCCCCATGGTGGAGGTTACATTATATACTGTTATTATCAATGATCATATTTACAAAGTCCCTGCTCATTATTGCATAATGACCCGACCCTTGGGGGCTACGCTGGTTGAAGTTTATATGAGCATAAGGCAATTACAAGTCCCAGGTTGCTGCAAGCATGACAACGCGGCACTTGGGGGCTACATAATATGGAGTATTCAATTTTTACTAGTGACTGAGATGAACAATATGGATTTCTTCAAAGTGGCAGCATTTATATTGAAGCAAGTCTTAAGCCATCACTTTGTTCTCCTCAAGACTTGGGGGTTACAGGTATTATATTATTATCGAAGAAATATTTTCAAATTCTTTGTTTTGAGCAAACCAGATTGACCCGGCGTCACCAATCATTATGACCCTGTGTCTACAACCCGGCATTATCAACATGAATCGGTGTTTGCAACAATCATGATCCGGTGTCACCAATAATTATGACCCGACGTCGGCAACAGTTATGACCCGGTGCTATCAATATTTACAAGCCGGCAATTTTGGTTATGATAAACCGGCAAGTTTTACCTCTTCAAGCCGGCTGAAAGTCAGATGAGTATTTCAAAACCAATATATTTAAAGCCGGCGCTTTGGAAGCCGATTCAAGTGGATTATTTCTTACAATATTTCTCTACAAGAGACCAATGCCAGCAAATTGACTCTGAAGCTGGCCTATTGACCCGGATTTCTTAAAAAAAGTATCTGGATTTTTTGCATTCACAAAATTTGAACATATCTACTAAAGGAGATTTGCGATGAGTTCATGGGCATGTATCAAGAAGGAAATAACAAGGGTTTAAAGATGATCAGGTGCCGGCTTAAAAAAATTTAACCCGGAGCACAACCTATCAAGTTTGTTCTTGTGTTTAGTTTACAGGATCAGTTTAACATGGATGAATCCAAATCAAACTGGGGGCTAATGTCGGGGATATACCCCGCGGTATGACCCGACCGAAATTGGCGACTCACTGGTGACCCGCCCGGAGCTTGGCGATTCACAGATAACCTGCCCGATCTTGGCGACTCATTAGTAACCCGGCGGGCGGGTCAGATGGACAACAAGGCCCAAGGCCCAGAAGGCCGGCTCACATTTATGATGGGCCGGCTTAAGAAGAAAGGGATGACGAATATTTCCTTTACGAGGAAGCAAGACCCGGACTTGTAATTAACTTGTAAGAGAAGATAAATTAGTCCTAGTCCTACTAGGACTCCACATGTAACCCGCCCCTCTAACTTATATAAGGAGGGGCAGGGCACCCCAAAGAGGGACAAGGAACAAGAAACAATCTCTAGGGATAGACACCGAGAGCCGGTTCCCGGCGACTCTCTCATGAGCATAATGAGACCTAGCCTCAAACAGCACGTAGGGTTGTTACCGGATGATGTTTCCCGGGGCCCGAAGCTGTCTAAACCCTTGTCTTGTGCGTTGATCCACCCTGCGTCTCTCATCCCAATCAACCTCTCTCAAGCTACTACATAGATGCGCTGGCCTCACGACTAAGTCCTTACAACTAGGACATCTGACGTGTCAATTCCACGACAGATGTGATCTGTGTTTTCCGTGATCGGAGCACCGTGTGTGTAGCGCCTTGTATTTCGTACACGATCACCCAAACTGGTAGAATGCGATTCTATGGATAACTTTATTTTGTAGGGTTTGATGTGAATAGTGCTCATATGTATGTGATGCATGTGTGTAAATTATACATGGCCTGCATGTCATGTTTGTCAGCCGGCAGGAGCCAAAGTGTTGTCATTATATTGTATAACGACCTGCGTGTCGACTTGTGACTCTATGTAAAATTCATTACTAGTTGTAGTAGTTGGATAATAGAGATCAGGTTGGTGGCTTCGCGTCCCGGCGTGACAAACAAGATGGAGTTCCTAGATGGTCATCATCGTCGGAGCCGACCTAGAAGAACATCCATGAAGGAGCCATACTATTTCACAATATGTGTTTATTTGTGATTGTTATGCCTCTTTGTTTCTATGCATGTTAGAATGGTAGAAAGATCCCTCATGAATATCAAGAGAATTGCCATCCCTGATGTAGCACCTTCGCACATCAAGTACGTCTAGTAGTGGGCTCATAAAATTGGGGTGCTGCTAGGTGTCCTTGAACTGAAGGGTTCGTGTCAGACACGGACACGCATTGCATCAGGTTAACTTGACAAGGCTATCAAAACGGTTTTGGGCCTTGTGGCAAAGAAGGTTGGGGGTCGGGGTATGAGATACCTTCTCGACCGATAGGAGTCGTATAGAGATACGATTAGCAAGGAGTTGCTTACCGGATCGGCATGTTGTCTAGCAGTGATGCTAAAAGTCACTAGTCGCATGTGCTAGTCGGATCCTGGATCACTAAGAGTTTGTAGAGGGTTGCCAACTTCAGTGGGAGTATTTTCGTTTAAGGCTAGAATTACTCTACATAAACACATTGCTTAGTGATTGCATATTTTCTGTTGTAGATCAATGGCACCACTTGCTCAACCCAACTTTGCATTGAAATCAATTGTGGAAAAGGATAAACTGAATGGAACAAACTTTACCACCTGGTATAGAAATCTAAGAATTGTTCTCAAGCATGATAAAAAGGAACATGTTCTAGAGGATCCACTTCTAGAGGAACCTGCCGGTAATGCTAATACCACAACCAGGAATGCCTACCAGAAACTCGTTGATGAATCAAACGAGATCAGCTGCCTCATGCTGGCTTGTATGGAGCCCGATTTGCAGCAGCATTTTGAAGATGTTGGGGCTTTCGATATGATTGAGAGTCTCAAGAGCATGTTTCAGGTGCAGGCTAGGATCGAAAGGTTCAACGTCTGGCGATCCTTGATGGATTGTAAGCTGAAGGAAGGTGATCCACTGAGCCCGCATGTGATCAAGATGATCGGATATGTGCAAGCTCTGGATTGGTTGGGCTTCCAGCTCTTCGATGAGATGCTATAGATGCAGTTCGGGGTTCTCTTCCGCCTAGCTATGGGACGTTCATCTCGAACTATCATATGCACAACATGGATAAGAAGCTCACTGAATTGCATGGGATGCTCAAGGTGGCAGAGCATATTAAGAAAGGCACACATCAAGTGTTGATGGTGCAGAACTCGGCTAAGTTCAAGAAGAGTTGTTCTAAGAAGAAGGCTAAGGCAAAGGGCACGGAGATGGTAACCTCCGCTGCTGCGCCCAAGTCTGGACCGGACTCAAAGACCATTTGCTACCATTGCAAGGAAACTGGTCATTGGAAGAGGAACTATAGCAAGTGGCTTGTAGAGCATGGCAAGAAGGCCGGAAATGCTTCTTCAGGCAAAGGTACACTTGTTGCATATGTTATAGACATTTACCTTGCGGACATACCTAGTAGCTCTTGGGTATTTGATACCGGATTGGTTGTTCATATTTGCAACTCGATGCAGGGGCTGGTGAGAACTAGGCGTGTGGAACAAGGGGAGATTGACATGAGGGTCGGCAACAAAGCAAGAGTTGCTGCGTTGGAGGTCGGCACGATGCAGCTCCAGCTTCCGTCTGGATTTATTTTGGAATTGAATAATTGTTATTACATTCCTGCACTTAGTCGGAACATTATTTTTGCCTCATGTTTGACGAGTCAGGGTTATGAATTCAATTTAAAGGACAATGGTTGTTCATTTTATTTGAATGGTATGTTCCACGGCTATGCACCCATTGTTGATGGGCTATTTATATTGAATATGGAACAGGAACCGGTCTATAACGTGAATGTCAAGAGGCATAAGCCTAATGAGATAAATCTGACATACTTCTGGCATTGCCGGCTTGGACACATTAGTCTGAAATGCATGAAGAAGCTCCATGATGATGGGATCCTAACTTCGTCCGACTTTGGGTCGTTCGAGACATGTGAATCATGCTTGCTCGGCAAGATGACTAAGTGTCCTTTCGCAAAGAGTTCCGAGAGGGCGTCTGAGCTGCTGGAACTTGTACATAGTGATGTGCGTGGTCCAATGAGCACAACTGCCAGAGGTGGCTATCAGTACTTTGTGACTTTTACCGACGACTTGAGTAGATATGGATATATCTATTTGATGAGGCACAAGTCGAAAACTTTCGAAAAGTTCAAAGAGTTTCAGAATGAGGTTGAGAATCAGCTCGGCAGGACTATGAAGCTTCTACGATCTGATCATGGAGGTGAATACATGGGCCAGGAGTTTGATGATCATCTGAAAAGCCGAGGTATAGTACCTCAGCTCACACCTCCGGGTACGCCACAGAGAAACGGTGTGTCGAAACGGAGGAATAGGACCTTGTTGGACATGGTTCGGTCAATGATGAGCAAATCGGATTTACCCTTGTCATTTTGGGGATATGCTCTAGAAACTGCAGCTTTCATACTTAATAGGGTACCATCAAAATCCATAGATAAGACACCACTTGAGATGTGGACTGGGAAGACTCCCAGTTTGTCTTTTCTAAAGATTTGTGGGTTGTGAAGCATTTGTCAAGCAACTTATGTCAGACAAGCTTACACCCAAGTCGGATAAATGCATATTCGTGGGACATCCGAGGAAAAACTTGGGATATAGCTTCTACAACCGGGAAGAGAACAAAGTGTTTGTCGCTCGGAATGGGGTTTTCCTTGAGAAAGAGTTTCTCAGTCCGGAGGCCAATGGGAGGACGGTCCGACTCGAAGAAATTCGAGGACCACTCGAGGACGGCTCGACTGGTGATGAGATCGTACCGGAGTCAGTCAGGGAGCCCGTAGTGGAAGCGGCACCGGAACCATGGAGGTTAGAAAGATTGCGCAGAGTGCATGATCTATTGTTCTAGAAAGCGACGAGCCGGCCACATATGGGGAAGCGATGGTGAGCCCAGATCCTGAGGCATGGCTGGAGGCCATGAGATCCAAGTTAAAGTCCGTGGATGAGAATCAAGTCTGGGACTTGGTTGATCCACCGCCTGGCGTAACAGTCATTCGTTGCAAATGGGTCTTTAAGAAGAAAACTTATATGGATGGAAATGTTCAGCTCCACAAAGCTCGGCTTGTCGCTAAGGGTTATGGACAAGGTCAAGGAATTGACTATGATGAGACATACTCGCCGATAGCGATGCTGAAGTCGGTGAGGATCGTACTAGCGATAGCTGCATATTTCGATTACGAGATATGGCAGATGGATATCAATATGGCTTTCCTTCACGGAAATTTAACCGAGGACGTCTATATGATATAGCCCGAGCGTTTTGTTGATCCGACTAGCACTAGTAAGGTATGCAAGCTCAAGAGATCCATTTATGGGTTGAGGCAACCATCTCGGAGTTGGAACATTCGTTTTGATGAGGTCTTCACTGGTCTCGGTTTCATCAAAAGCGAAGAGGACGCTTGTTTATACAAGAAGTTAAGTGGGAGCTCGATAGTGTTTTTGATCTTGTATGTGGATGACATACTACTGATTGGAAATGATGTTTCGATGCTGAACTCGGTCAAGGAGTCATTGAATGGCAAGTTTTCGATGAAGGACCTTGGTGAGCCAGTGTATATTTTAGGCATTAAGATCTATAGAGATAGATCGAGGAGGCTGCTCAGCTTAAGCCAGAGCACGTACATAGATAAAGTGTTGAAGTGGTTCAACATGAGTGAGGCGAAGAAAGGGTTCTTGCCACTCTCACATGGTATAAGGCTAAGCGAGACTCAGAGTCCTTCGACATCTGATGAGCGAAGCAGGATGAGTAGGATTCTGTATGCCTCGGCAATCGGATCCATCATGTATGCCATGATATGTACAAGGCCCGATGTTGCTTTTGCAATAAGCCTAACATGTAGATACCAGGCTAACCCCGGTGATAGTCACTGGGCAGCGGTGAAGACTATTTTGAAGTACCCGAAAAGGACTAAAGAGATGTTCCTAGTTTATGGAGGTGAGGAAGAGCTCGTCGTAAGGGGTTACACCGATGCTAGTTTCCAAACCGACAGAGATGATTGTCGATCATAGTCTGGATTCGTGTACGTCATGAACGGAGGAGCAGGGAGCTGGATGAGTTCCAAGCAAGATACGGTGGCCGGTTCTACTATAGAAGCTGAATACATTGCGGCTTGTGAAGCTGCAAAGGAAGGTGTTTGGATCCGGAACTTTCTAGATGATCTTGGTATTTTCCCAGCCTCGGTAAAACTGTTGGACCTTTATTGTGATAATTCTGGTGCAATCGCACGAGCCAAGGAGCTGAGGAATCACCACAAGGTCAGACACGTAGATCGGAAATATCACCTGATACGAAAGATCGTAAAGAATGGTGATGTAGAGTTATGTATAATTCACATGGATGCAAATGTTGTAGATCCATTGACTAAGCCGCTTCCACAACCCAAGCATGAGGGGCACGTTAGAGCTATGGGCATTCGATGTCTATTTGATTGACTCTAGTGCAAGTGGGAGACTGTTGGAGATATGCCCTAGAGGCAATCATGTATGATGATATTTCCTATGTGTTTATGAATAAAGATTGTCCTTGGACATTATCAATGATGTATATCAGCAAGTACGTGACTTGTTTGTGCGACTATGCATTGTATGATTACTGTCCTAAAAGGTCCCTAGTCGAAAGGGTTGTGTGGACGCGCAACTGACTAGACTAGCATATGACATGGTCGATGGCTTGGTCTCACTAGCCATGGAGCATTGGATGCTAAACGGATAATATGCACTTGTAAGGATCTGGTCGGATTCGACATAGTCGGATCCGAGTCGAGATAAGGTCCAAGTCGGACAGACCCAACTATGAGACGCAACGATATGTCATCTGTGAGTCTCTAGTACAACATATGTTCTATATCCTAAGACTTGAGCTGGCGCATGTTCTCGGGATGGTGATAGACCTGCTTTGGGCCGACCAAACGCTACTCCGTGACTGGGTAGTTACAAAGGTAGGTTTCGGGCTTGTCCAGACCCATGATGCGAGACATGGTCGAGCAAGATGGGATTTGACCCTCCGATCAAGAGAGATATACTCTGGGCCCCTCGTGTGATCCGACCAGGATAAGCATGGCCATGCGACAAGGATTATGAGATAATCTGCTTTGTGGTTGGCTTCACTAGAACGAGAAAGAGGTCGGGCTAGCAAAAGGATGACAGACTCGCCTTGAGCAAGACAACATATATCATGTGGCAAAAGGAATGGAAGTATGATGTACAGGTTCACCTAACCAACTTCATAGTCTGCTTGGTGTTCGGCATGCCTTGCTAGGGCCGCTACCAACCGTGCAGTTCAGAGGTGATCCGAACTGCGACCAAGCCGGCTTGAACCTAAGGGGTCGTGCGCTTAAGGAAAGGAACCTGTGAGGCCGGATCGGGCACCACGAGTCAGATGTGATCCTACTCGTACTCGGATCCTGGCCGAAGAGATTTTTGGGCATTAGGGTCCGTGCGAGGCCCAAGTGTTGAGCCCGCGACGGACTCCTATATAAAGTGGAGGTGCGACACACTCATTGGGGTTGATGGCTTCGGCGCTGTCACTAGGGTTTGCGAATAGCCACCTCCACTCGCCGCCGACTGTGTGATCGGACCTAGTAGTCCGCCGCATGGTGTTCCTCTTGCACGCGCGGATACTGTTAGAGGCGGTGCACTTGCACCGCTCCGGCGAACTTGTACATGGGATCCGACGACTGGCTGTTCGAGGTAGATCGGACGAGGAGGAGACAATCCACGCGAACACGCTGTCCCAATTCTTCTTCCGCTGCACGGCACTGCGCATCTAGTGGTAACGATCTGTGATCCATCTCCCGTAGCATGTTCTTTGTTGTTATGAGCGTAGGAAATTTTAATGTGCAGTCGACGCACCCTACCGTAGAACCCAACAACAAGAACAAAAGCTAAGTACACACAATCACTTGCTTTTGAAGAATCCTAGATTTTTGCATTTCTTTATCCCTTGGCTTTAGCAAGTGTTCGTACTATGAAATCCTTCGTGTGATGGTACCTTGGCTAGTTCTTTGTGTGCACCCTTGTTCTGTCCAGAGCCTTGCTCACAGAATGAGCGGCTGCGTCGAGAACTACCAAGGAAAAACTTGTCGGGACGCATCCACGCCAAGATGAGTGTTAAGGGCCGGACCATTACGACAATTGCAGTAATATGATACCGGCAAGCAACCAGAACATACATGAGGACCAATCGTACAAACACAAGAAAATAAGCTCAGTGGGATAAACGCACATTTAAGGTTAAGCAAAGGATATTAGTTCCACGCAAGCATAAAACAGTACGATACCTAAACACAAAGCACACATCATGCTTTGTTGCAAGATAGCACGAGAACAACAATGGCTCAGCGCTTAGCCTAATGACTATGTGAAGCCGTTGGGACACGGAGGGCCTTGGCGGCCAGAGGGGCGGCCTTCTCTTTGGCAGCTAAGACATCGGCACCCATCGGCGGCTTCCTGAAACCGTCAACGAGGTCGAGATCCGGATGACAGCAGGCGATGTTACTCAAGACCATGAGGAGGGCATCGTGGGCGAGCTTCCAGGACTCGGTCGCGAAGCGCTTGGCCCACCCCTCTTCATGCACCTTCAGCTTGACTCCGAGCTTAACACTGGGGATTTCATGCCCGCTGACTGAAAAAGCTGGCCCATCCATGCCCATCGCTACGGTTTGGGTAGCAAGACGCATGGCGATATCAATCAGGCTCCTGATCTAGAGGTTAAGCTGCTTGCATTGATTCGCTAGCTTGTCGTTTGCATCCTTCCGGAGACGCTGGGCAGTGTCTAGATCTTTGGACAACTGCTATTGGCAGGCTCTGTTGGACTCTGCCGCACTTTCGAAGGTGCCGATCCAGGCCTTCAGATCCCTAATGGTGCTGTTGGCGGTTTCAAGACTTTGGATCCTGGAGGAAAGCTGCGACTACACATCGTTCAGTAGGACCTCCATCTTTCGCGCTTCCTCCTTGAGGGCCTTCACCTCCTTGGTGCTCTCGGCAAGCTCCTCGGTCAGCTTAATCACCTGTTGGTCGAGGTCAGCCTTGGCAGCGGATGCGGCAGCTAGATCAACATTGAGTTTCTTCAATCGAGCAACAGAATCATTTGTGAGGGCATCCAGGGCAGCTTTGTGCTTGTCTTCCAACTCCTTGGTGTGTTGTTGTATGAGCGCTTCCAGATCATCATCTTTGGCACGAAGGGTGGCTCCAAGCTTCGCCTCCTGGAGAGAGATCTCTTGCTCTCTGGCGTCCAGGCGTGCCTTGCGGTCCGCCAGGCGTGCTTCGCGGGCTATGACATCTTCCCTCGTCGTCAGGATCGCCTCTTGCTGCGTCATAAGTACCTGGAGCTGCTTACCATGCCATTCATGCAGCTCCAAGCACTTGTCCTTCAGCTTCAGGTCCACCTTGTTAGCTGACTCGCACCGCTACTTGAGCACCTGCCACTTCTGTTCATGCCGGGCCTGCATTTCCTTGATGCCCATGGCCATGGATTCCAGGAAAGACAAGTCCATTGCAATGGCAACCGAATCATCCGCTTCTCCAACCCCTTGGTTCAGCGATGCCAGGATACGCTGAAGCTCTTCATCGAGCTCCGCGCCCGTCACCATTGATGGGCCGGGGGCTCCAGTCCCAGGCTACACCAACACCAGTGCCAGTTGACTTGAGGGGGCTGATGAGGTCCCCATCCTGGGCCCAAAGGAGGGAAGGGGATCCATCGTTTGGAGAGGAATCTTCCCCTCGACCACCACTCCCTCCTCTGGTGTATTGTCAGAAGTATGTTCCGCCATCGCCAAGGAATCCTGAACACACCCAGCAACGGGGCCCTGTCCCTCCGCGGTGGCAATCTTGGCGGCCTCGTCCGCGGCAGCTCTCCCTATGCTGGCAACCACTTGCAGCAGTTCTGGCTCTTCGGCCTGCAGGACTGCAGACAAGAGGACAAGCGAATGGCAAAAAGGAAGAAGTTTTAGATTGCCAGGATATTGGGAGAGGTGATATGTTCAAAGGTAGAAGGAGAAGAGCAGAAGTTAAGTACCCGGAGAAGCCTGCCAGGTAGGGGCCTCAGTTTCCCTAGCATCATCAGTTGACGGGCCATGAACTCCACCCCCCGCCGTGGCAGTCACGGCGACACTTTATGCGGTCTCGTCCACAGAGGGCCTCGCAGGGGTTCTTCAGCTAGGTCAGCAAGGGGAACATGCCCTTCCAGGGGGGCTCATCCTTTGCCGTATCGTCGCCTCCTCTAGCTGAGGGGATGGGAAGCTCATCTCCGTCACCTCCAGCATAAGGGACCAGCCCTCCACTTTCAGGCCGGGGGCTGGGCTGGGGGCTCGGTGTGGGATCCTCCGTATTTCTCCCCGCGAAGCCCAGGCTCTCCACAGTGCTCGACGACCCAGCACGCCCGAGCCTCTTCGATCGATGGATGAGGGTTTCCGTATCCTCACCACCTCCCTCCTAATGACAGCAAAACAAGAGGTTAGTCAGCAAAGATAATCAAGTATACTAAAGCTATTTACAAGAAAGAAAATCTTCCTTACTCTTCATCAATTAGCATGGAACTTAATTTGGATTCCATGGGTGGTGAGGATACCCTGCCTCTATTCTGGGATGGAGGGGCGGAGCTCTCCGGCAGCTCTAAGCCCTGCTAAGGCGCTGGGGGCTCCAATGAGGACGAGCTCTACGAAGAGCTCGAGCCAGAATGAGAGCTGGAATGGACTTGCACATCTGCTGATTGCTTGGCGGGGGAAGCTTTGATCCCAGCAAGGCGAGGAGACTGGCGGCACGCCACGTCTGTCTTGGTATTTCTGGTGGTGGTCTTCTTCACCCTCTTAGCGGTAGGCGCTGGATTTGGGACCACCGTTCCCAGGTTAGCAGCACGTCTATGGGGACGCTGATCTAAAATCGGCTTGGGGGCTTGAGGTCTGTCCGCCAGCCACTCCGCCTCGGGCTCCACTACATCACTAACCTCCTCCTCCTCTTGGAGCTCTGCTGCTGCGGTGGCTAGAGCCTCAAGCCGGTAAGTCTCGTTCCCAGCAAGATCGTCCCCGGCAAGATCTTACCCGGCAACCTCTTCCGTGGCCTGTGCCTCGCCACCACCATGAGAGGAACCCTCATCCTCATCTTTCCCTTTTCCCTTCCCGGCCTTCGCGACCCTTGCCATCACAGCAATTCGGGCAACCTTGTCCTCCTCAATTCTCCTCTTGATAAACGCTGCCTCCACAGAGGAGGTGCATTTGTACATATTGGTCTCAACCCTGAAGACCCTCTCCGCGAGGGTACTGGACCATTCGAGTTCTTCGTCAAGAGTGGGCAGCTACCAATCACATGCCACCCCATGAGGATTGCAATCCGGCGTCCACTTCAAGATCTGATCCCGGGCAGAATTGACATTCAGAGGGATGACGTTTGCCGGGAGCTTGAACAACTTGAAGTGGCCAAATAGTTGGTCGCACAACCAGGCGTGGCCATAAACAGACAAGTTATTGGCCAAACCTGGGAGTAATCTCATCCTGTCCCTAGCATCACCATACAACCAGGCGGGTATGTCCCTCTTCTGTAGTGGCGAGATGTGGAGAAGGAGAAAATCTGCCCCCACGTGCTCAATGGTTATCCCGGCAGCCTTCAAGCGGGTGATGATGTTTATTGCCGGGCGAAGCCTATCATTGGTGACGCCGAATGCGCTCCATTCCTTGCTGCGCTCGACACACACTGTCCTTGCTTCGCAGAACTCTGGGGCTTTCTCATCCTGAATCCAGCACCAGTCTCCTCTCCACTCATCCCACCTCTCACGCTACAGACCAGGGATATAATCCTAGGACTTCCTTGCCACCCGTGGCATCCAGCTGATGTTGCCGGAGCGGTGAGCTTTGTTCTCCACCCACGGGACAAAGTAATGCCTGAACAGATCAACGTTGGGGGCAACTCCAACAAAGTTCTCGCACAAATGGAAAAAAATGGCCTTGGTCGCCATTGCATTTGGCGTAAAAGTCAAGAAGGTGGAATCCATAAATCGTCATCATCGCCTCAAAGAATTCAGAGAAGGGGGAGCAGAGGCCGCAAATGAAATATGCGCAGAAGAATCGGTATGAATTTGGCGGATCCTCTTCCCCCTCCGCCAGAACATGGGGCGCATCATGCCCTTTCGGGACTTCCCTCCCCCACAGGTACCCGTACCTTGCCTGCAGAACCGGGCTGTCCAAATTCGACGGGAAGAAGACAACGTCTCCCCTCTGCTTCTTGTCCAGCTCCGTCACCCTCTTGCTTCCCTCGGCGGCCACCTCCTTCGCCGCGGCCGTCTGCTTCCCTTTTGCTGCGGTTTTGCTCTCCATTCCCTCGGACGCCGTTGCGAATGGTGGAAGGAATCAGGTGGGGGAACGGCTGTGGGTGGGGGAGAGTTGTTTTGGCTTGCGGAGGAAGATGATGGGAGGGCAGGACAGGCGACAAGTGAATTGCCGCTCCGTGTTTTGCTATCTTAAGGGCAAAAGGCGTGGAACGGGGGTGCGACACTTCAGAAAGTTACCGTTTTACATTAAGCGCAATAGTCCCACGACCCCACGACTCGCAGTAATTGCACGAAGTGGACGTTGGATTGACTGGTCATCATGACGAACAACCGTGTGCAGCCTTCTCCTGCCATGTGTTCATGCACTGCTTGGAGCCTTGTTGTTAGCACGGTCCTCATTATGGAACGGGAAGAACAAGGAAAAACCTTTAAGCTTGAACGACCAGTCTACTACATCTCCGAAGTTCTGACCCCTTCCAAGCAAAGGCATCCGCATTATCAGAAGCTCGTATATGGAATTTACCTAACTACAAAGAAGGTGGCGCATTACTTTCAAGAACACTCGGTCATGGTGGTAAGCGATGCCCCTCTGTTTGAGATCATGAATAACAGAGATGCCATGGGCCGAGTCGCTAGGTGGGCCATCGAGCTCCTTCCTTTGGACATCAAGTTTGAAGCTAAGAAAGCCATCAAGTCACAAGCCCTGGTAGATTTCCTAGACGAATGGATTGAGCAAGAGCAACCCATCCCGAGTGTTCCCGAACACTGGACCATGTCCTTTGACGGCTCCAAGATCCTCCATGGCTCTGGGGCCGGAGTGTTCTTGCTGTCTCGTAAAGGCGATCGACTCAGTTATGTGATTCAGATTCACTTCGACTCCTCCAACAATGAAGCAGAATATGAAGCTCTCCTGTATGGGCTGCGAATGGCAATTTCTGTGGGAATTCGCCGACTAATGGTCAATGGCCACAAAGACCTAGTGGTCAACCAAGTCATGAAAGAGTGGGACATCTGTAGTCTGGTGACGACTGGCTATTGCACCATCGTCAGAAAGCTGGAGAAACACTTTGAAGGGCTGGAGCTCCATCACGTGGCACGCACCAAGAATCAAGCGACCCATGATATGGCCAAAATGGGCTCAACCCGGAAGATGGTACCCAAGAATGTGTTCCTAGAACACCTGCGTTCGCCCACAATCAAGGAAGATCCTTTTGTTGAAGAGCCCCACAGCCAGTCGGACCTTCCAATCCGACTGAAGTGGACATCCCCACAGTAATCGATCTGGTCCAAGACCCTTGTCATCACTCCCGAGTGGACCGAGCCGTACCTAGCATGTCTGCTCCGGCAGGAGCTCCTAGAGGATGAAGGCGAATCCCGCCAGATCATCTGTCGATCCAAGGCTTTCATCGTCATGGGAGATCGACTGTACAAGAAAAGCACGACTGGAGTCACTCAGTGATGCATATCACCGGAGTAAGGGCAACAGATTCTACGGGCGATTCACTCGGGAACATGTGGACACCACACATCCTCTCTGACCCTGCTCGCCAAAGCATTCAGAATTGGGTTCTATTGGCCCCGAGCCAATGAGGCCGCTCGCGATATAGTCGACCAATGCGTCGAATGCCAGTTTTATGCAAGTCAATCACAGAAGCCGGTGTTCGCCCTAAAGACTATCCCCCTGACCTGGTCATTCGCCATCTGGGACTCGACATGGTTGGCCCACTTTGGACTAGGGAGAGTGGCTTCAGACACCTATTTGTAGCAGTGGACAAGTTCACCAAGTGGATCGAGGCCAAACCCATAAAGAAGCTGGACTCGGCCACTGCGATTCAATTCATCAAGGAGATTATCTTCAGATTCAGAGTCCCACAGAACATCATCACCGACAACGGGTCTAACTTCGACTCGTATGATTTCCGCGAGTTTGTTATACCCAAGGCATTCAGGTCGATCATGCCTCTGTGGCACACCCGCAGTCAAATAAGTAAGCCGAGAGGGCGAACGGGCTCATACTTCAAGGATTGAAACCTCGCCTCATGCATGATCTGACTCATGCGGCAGGGGCCTGGGTGACCGAGCTATCGTCAGCCCTTTGGGTCCTGCGGATGACCCCGAATCAATCCACCAATCGCACCCCATTCTTTACGGTGTACGGGTCAGTAGCAGTTTTGCCGAGTGATCTGCTCCACAATTCTCCCTGAGTGGATCTTTACTCGGAAGCTGAAGCTGAAGCTGAAGAAGCAAGGCATGATGGCCTAGACCTTTTGGTGGAAGAACATGAGCTGGCGCTAATAAGATGGACATTGTACCAATAAGACTTACGTCGCTACCACGACAGACACGTCATAGGGTGTGCCTTCTAGGAAGGAGACCTGGTCCTCCGAGTGGATAAGCAGAAACCTCACAAACTGGCACCCCCTGGGTGGGGCCATTCGCCATATTGAAGATCCTACATAATGGAGCATACAGACTCTACAACTTCGCCAAAGATTTAGAAGAGCCGAGAGCTTGGAACGCGGATCTACTCCGCAAGTTTTACACTTCGAATAGAAATTTCTCCTTTGTAATAGTTAGCCCGAATGAACTTAGATGAATAAAAGTACCGCTTTTCCCATATATCGTCTAGTTTGACCTACAATCTCATTTCATTACACAATACTAAACGCATTCGGAAATTGAGACACCTCTAGTGGGTGCAGAGGAGAAAAGCTTAGTTGCGAACCATGTTTCGCCTAAGTCAAACAAGAAAAGTCCGAGTGAGGATCTGCTCCACACTCGGGGGCTTAGCAATGAACCAGATTTCGCCTAAGTCAAACATAAAATAGTCTGAGTGAGGATCTGCTCCACACTCTGGGGCTTAGCTGCGAACCAGCTTTCACCTAAGTCAAACAAAAAAATGTCCGAGTAAAGATCTGCTCCACACTCGGAGGCTTAGTTGCGAACCAGTTTTTTCCTATGTTGAAAATACAATCTAAGTGAGGATCTGCTCCACACTCAGGGGCTTAGCTATGAACCAGTTTCCGCCTAAGTTAAAAATTAAATTCGAGTGGGATCTGCTCCACACTCGGGTGCTTAGCTGCGAACAAGTTTTCGCCAAAGTTAAAAATACAATCCGAGTTGGATCTGCTCCACACTCGAGGGCTTAGCTGCGAACCAGTTTTCGCCTAAGATAAAAAACCAATCCGAGTGAGGATCTACTCCACACTCAGGGACTTTGCTCCCAACCAGTTTTCGCCTAAGTTAAAAATACAATCCGAGTGAGATTTGCTCCACACCCAGGGGCTTAGCTACGAACCAGTTTTCACCTAAGTTCAAAATACAATTCGAGTGGTATCTGCTCCACACTTGGGTGCTTAGCTACGAACCAGCTTTTGCCTAAGTTAAAAACATGATTCGAGTGGGATCTGCTCCACACTCGGGGGCTTAGTTGCGAGCCATCTTTCGCCTATGTTAAAAGACAATCCGAGTGAGTATCCATCCCTCACTCGGAGACTTCGCTGTGAACCAGCTTTCGCCTAAGTTAAAAATGCAATCTGAGTGGGGATCTGCTCCACACTCGGAGGCTTAGCCATGAACCAACTTTTGCCTAAGTCAAACAAAAAACAGGAAGCAAATAGAGACTTGAAAGGTTTTCAAAGAAAAGATTCGATCCGAATGGTTCCAAAGAAAAATGAGTGTCAGGCTCGATGAAGTGTTTCATTACATCAACTACCCGGCATTCCGGGGCAAATTCAATCAAGTGTTTTAAGCCTCGAGCAGAGGGCTAGCTGTGTCGACGAAGGTCTCTAGGTTGATCCCATTGGTGATGCGAGTGGCAGCTTCAGTGAAGGTCTCCATGAAATCCTCAAACTTGAGGTTCTTCTTGTTCATCACTCGGAGGTTCTTTAGCTTCTCCTGGTCCACATTCTGGCAATGAACACAGACGAGTGACAGCGGCACATCAGCATCACTCCGAGCTGCGGACTTCTTCCAAGCCTTACCCGAGCGGGGACTTAATTCAGCCGCGTCAGCACCGACTCCAGGTCCTTCTGGGTCTCCACGCCCGACTGCAACTCCTCATCAATCTGACCTGCAACCCCCCTTGACCGAGTGATATAGCTTAATGCATTCTTCAAGTGGTCTCCAAGCCGAAGGATGGAAAGGGTTGCGTTGTCGACGACAAGTGACCTGGAAGGGTCAAGATCCCTCTCAAGCCTCTCCAGCTCCAGTTCCTTGTTGTAACAATGCTCTGTGTCGAGGAAAGAAGACCGTGAGTGGGTGATGGAGGAAAATTTGGCAACATATGGATTTCACTCAGCCGAAGGAGTACTTACCGGCAAGCTTCCCACTGAACTCGTCACAATCCTCCTCGATGTGTTTCTCCACGACATCCTTCTTGTTATTCAGCTGTGTGACCTTCTACTCCAGCTTGACCTTCTCCTGAGTGGAGGCACTAATGGTATCCTTGAGGCCCTTGATCTCCTCCTCTAACTTCTCGACTGAAGCCAGCTTCTCATCAGCAAGTTTGGTCTTGATCCTAGCTTCCTTCTGGGCCAACGCCAGGTCCTTGTCTTTGTTCTCCAGAGCCTGCTTCATGGTTTCTTAAGAAATAGAAGTCCTGATCCTCATTACGAGTTGGGTGTTCTCTCTACGAACATCTGCCAGAGAGAAATGATAAGGACCAAAAGGGAAAAACAGTATGTAGCTACCAGACGGATGAAATAGTTTACCTCCCAGGGCCTTCTTCTCTTGCTCCAGTTGGGCACTCTTGAACTTCTCAGCCTCCAGATCAAGCCGAAGCCATGTCACCTCCTTCTCCATGGCAGCATAATGAGACCCCATCTCACAGGTCCTCTACAACATGCAAGAAACGGTCAGGCGGAAGACTAGGTAGAGAAAATGAAATACTGAGTCATGAATATCCGCACATGCACCAAATCGGCCACGTACTACCGAGTGGAATATGCTTGACCAGTACCAGATCCTAAAGTACCCTGAGGCTACTCACTCGGTCGTACTCCTCTGGGTGGAACAAGCTTGACTAGTACCAAATCCTAAACTACTCTTCGCTCACCCTCCCGGCCGCACTCACCCTCGACAGGAATAAGCTTGACCAATAACAGATCATGAAGTACCCTGAGGCTACTCACTCGGTCGTACTCCTCCGAGTGGAACAAGCTTGACCAGTACAAAATTCTAAATTACTCCCAGCTTACCCACTCGGCCGCACTCACCCTCGACGGGAACAAGCTTGACCAGTACCAAATCCTGAAGTACCCCCTGATCTACCCTCACTCGGTTGACCCATGAGTCGATGATGACGAAGATCGATGAAAACAACACAAGATGGCCCACTTCATTCGGCTGGCCTCCGAGTCAGCAATAAAGGAGGTCCTACCTATTATGTTGCCGACACACGAGTGTCGCCGGGAGACCCGAACACCTAGTGACAGTTCTAAAGACTACCACCGATTGCCAGCAATCGATGGTAGCCCCGGGGACTACAACCAGTGGGTGCACTCAGCGTGCCCCCACTGGAAGTGACTCGTTGATGAGCTAAAAAAAGACACAAACAGCCTCATGGCGAAACAACCACAAGTTCTAAGACTACCGCCAACTGTTCCAGTCAACAGTAGCCTCGGGGACTACACCCAGTGGGTTCATTCGGCGTGCCCCCACTAGATCATGTCCACTCACCTACGCTCCGGCTAGACTCCGAGTGAACATAAACAAATTCAACAAAAGTTCAAAGACTCCTGACGACTGACTCCAGTCGACAGGAGCCTCAGGGACTACACCCAGTGGGTGCACTCAGCGTGCCCCCATTGGATCATGAACACCTAGTGGGTGTGCCCTGTGCAAACCCACTAGCAGAAATTCTACCAAGAGAAGAACAAAAAAAGAGAAACTTCGATTGGAAATCATACTCACAATAGTACTTACTGGGACATTGGTCTACAGCGCTGAGCTGGCGTCATAAGCCTCCTTCAGCTAGTCGCACATCAGCCCCACCTGGATCAGAGCCTTTTTGCTCGCCCCCACTGGGTGCTCGGAGTCGACGGAGTTGTAGGCGGTGGCCTTGGGGCTGGAATCAACGCCGCTTCACTCGGAGGAGCCTAGGCAAACCATGCATGCGGTACCACCACTGGCGATAAGGCCGAGCGACCGTGAGCTTGAGGACTCAGCCTCACAGTCTTTGCGGTAGCCTTTGATGGAGAAACCCAGGGCACTCGGCAGGGATGTCGACGGTTGGCGCTTCAATGAAGAAACCTGGGGCACTCGGCAGGCACGTCGTCGGTTGGTGCTTCTTCCTTGATAGTGTCCGGATTGGGTGGATCAGCCCTCTCGTCATTGTCCAGCTAAATGACCTTGGGCAGAGCTATATAAACCAAGGAGATCATCAAAGTTCAGTCGAAGAAGACCTAACCATCTGAATCAGTCAGCATAGCGTACCTTTGGAGGTGGCGGCATCCACCGCGTCAACGTCATTCGCGCCTGGATTACGAGCCTGCGGGTCCACTGAGGTTGTCGAGGTATCATTACTACGAGGATCATACAACACTCGGGCACCAACCGAATCAATTTAAAAACAGACAAAGAATTGATGGGAGCACTCATGTCGAGGCCACGGGCACTGGCACCTTGATCAGAGGTACAACAACCTTGGGCTTGGAGGAGATCTGCTTGGGAAACTTGGGCTGCTTCTCCACTGAACTTTCAGCCTCGGCACAAGCACACTTCGAGCTCTGAGTGGTCCAACCAGAGACAGTCGGCTGCTGGGCCCCACTTGCCTTCCCCTTTGGATCAGGCAGCCCCTTGGAGCGGGGTTCCTTGGGAGCCTCATAATACGGAGAGGACTCCACCTCATCCCCCTCCTGAAAGCTCTCCTCCTCGTAACTGTCCTCATCATCATCACTCTCGTCGTTGTCGGATTCCTCTGAGTACTGCTGCTCGGTGTGACTCGTCACATCTTCAGGCAATCAGTCCACCACCAGGATATTGGAAATCATGTTCTGGAACTCCTGAAGAAGCAGACACAGCCAAACATCAAAATCAGATGCACACAGAACAACGCATCAACGGGTCAAATAAGCATAAACACCCTACCTCAATAGTCAGTGGGAGCTCTTTGGAGTAAGCTGGCACCATCCTGCCCCCACCCCCCCTGCGGATTGTCCCGAGCGGAGGTTATGGCCCGAATCTTTTTTGCCTCATCCTTCTCAGTGAGCTCCTCTACGTGCACTCGGGTGGGGTCATTCGGACCCTCATACTGCCACATGGGGTTGGCCCTTGCCTGTAGCAGCTGGATCCACCGAGTGAGGAAAGTCTCCAGCAGATCCATTTCGTTCACACCCGCATTCACTATACCGACCAGGTTGGTGGCCAAGGGCATGTTCGGTTGTCGTCGGCTATAGTACCTGCATTGCATACCCTTCTCCACTCCGCCTGGCTCTGGAAAAACAGCCGTATATGCTACATCTGAAGGTTGTTTGGTTGCCCGCATATGGACTTCCTCCATTAGGGGATCAACTTTGGCACGTTGTTTGGTTGCTTGCATTGTCTCAGCACATACAACTACACGATGTTTGGTTGCCCGCATGGGGTATGATTAAGAGCTAGCACTTGCACTGAGAACACATGGTTAAGAGCTAGCAGAGAAAGGGGAAGAAGAAATGCAGTGTGCATTGAACCATGTCGACTGCGGTGGACAGTGGCCGTGGCGCCATGTCCGACATGACGAGCATGGAGTCGTGGGCGAGTGATCCCGTCGGCGGCACGGCGAGCGACACTATCGGCGAACTAGTTGCGGTGCTCACGCAAAGACAGTGGAGAGAGGAGGAGAATGCAGTGCTCGCGCCATGGTATCGTCCGTGCCGAGTTGATCGACCTCATCGGTGGCGCGGCAAATTGAAGTGTGCATGGAGGCAGAGGACACAAGAAAGCAGTGTGCGCGCCATTGCAGCGTCAGTGCAGTAGGAGGACGACAGAGAGTAGGCCGAGATGAGCGACGCCGGAAACAACTCTAGTATAGTAGGACGCGGGCAAGGAGATCAAGGGGAGGGGCGTCGGCATCGAGAGGGATGAATAGGAGGGCTCTGAGCAGAGGACGGAGGAGCACGACATGGCGGTGTGATTGCACTAGACTGCTGTTCAAGGAGAGATGAAGCTACGATCGTCGAAACAAAAAACATACAACATGAATGTTGTGCGGAACTGCGAGATTAGGCTGCTGGTCAAAGGAAATTTCAAACAATCGATCATGCACGACGAATCTGACAAAATTTGTCCAGAATAGCTCCAAACGGGAACACGAAATAAAGATCTTCCAACCGACGAAACTACGAACCAATCGCCTGAATGGAACCGTAGCATCGAGGTGCTTCTTTTTCGTGTAGATCTTACCTCGAATCGAAGCACCGTTGTGTAGATCAAAGGGACAAGGAAGAGAGGAGATTAGAGAGAAGCTTACTGGAGGTTGAAGAAGACCTCACGTACACACCTCGCATCCCTCCCATCTCCACTCATGCAAGGGCCCGCTCTCTTGCGCTCGCCTCGGCCTGGCTCGCAAGAAACATCCGATCTGAGCATTTCCAATGAGCCAAGCCCAGAGGTGCTTTAAGTTCCGTGCTATGCAGGCCCAACAGTGTATGCAACCAACCAAACACCCCGTTTCCTTCCCGCGCGGGCCTGGTTGGGCCTCATGCAGGCAACCAAACACGCCCAAGATGCCGACCTCCGTTTTCTCCCCTTCACCACCATAAGGGACTCGGGAGCCCTCACCCTCTCTGTTGAGTATGGAGGGGGACCCGACTTGTTTGGGCCACTAGGGACATACATTTAGTAGAACCAAGTCTCGTGCCATCCCTTTCCAGACTTGGGAAAGCTCATCTTTGGGAAAGCACTCCTCCCACGGATCAGGATGCCCAGGCCTCCACACAATTGGGTGATGTGGCTCTTCGCGCCAGCTGACGGATCCTTCTTGACGGTCATAGACCGACACGTGAAGATATGCTTGAGGAGCCCCCAATGGGGTCAACAGCCGAGGAAATTCTCGCAGAGGGAGACGAAGGCCACAAGGTAGATGATGGCACTAGGAGGAAGGTGATGGAGCTGCGCACCGAAGTAGTCAAGGAAATCTCAGGAGAATGGATGAGGAGGCATCGAGAAGCCCCACACAATGTGCGTGACGAGAAAAACTCACTCGTCCTCCTCAATCGTGTGGATGAGCCCCTCCTCTGTGTGCTCTTCCAGTCGACGCATGTGACTCACGTCGGGATCCAGTCCCCCGACGCACCTCTAGCAGCCACGCCCGAGCTGGAGGAGGAAGCCCCTCGACCTTCTTCGCCTTCCTTGCTTTCGCCGTGGAGCCCTTCACCATTGTCGTGCGCTCGAGTGGAAGAGAGGAGCGGAGAATCGGAGTGGGGGAAAGGGGATCTGAGGGCGGACCGCTGCCCCCAAATCTTTTATATCTCCAGACAAAATCTTCGGCTAGATCTCCCACCGCGAATCCCTGGATCGACGGCCTGCGCGAAGGGGCTTTGTGCAGAGTAGGCGCAACACGTGGTGGGGATCGTGAATGCAAATCGAGGAGCCACACCCTCCACTTTTCCACTAACGCATGACATTACCGCTTCAATGCGCGAACACACAAATTCAAATCCCGAGATTTCTGAGACGAATCAATCCGATTGATTACCAACGATTCCTTTCCTAAAGGACGCATGTCAGCCCGTCTAAACACCCTCCGCGGGGACCCGTGCACTCTGCCACGTTAAACACCCAACTGAAGTCTTCTTCAGGATTGTTATGTGACAAGCTTGACGCCCCTCTGCGAGTTCACTTGGCCCTCTCAATAGGTTCCAAGGCTCATGATTCGTAAACCTGGACTCGTAGGAGGCCTGCGCTGGCGTTCCTCTGGGATAAGGAGTGGCGTCTCTCCAGAGAGTCAGACCACATGCCGGTGTCGCCACTCGAGTTGTGATGACATGCTCTCACTTGGGCCCCTAGTCTATCTCCTCCGAGAGACAAAATGAATGCCACCGGGATTTTTCTAAACGATCGACAAAACCCGGTGTCAGATTACGGGTTCCGGCAAACCCTTGAGGTTCGAACACTGGGGTGTGCACGAAGATCTCTCTCTCCCTGGCTCGCTCTCGCAATGATCTCAAGGCCTAGCTCGACGAACCCAAAGAACAAGAGACATGAGGGTTTATACTGGTTCGGGTCACCGTTGCGGTGTAATACCCTACTCCACTGTGGTGTGGTGGATTGCCTTGTAGGCTGAGGATGAACAAGTACAAGGGATGAACTGCCTCCTTAGGAGAGGTGTTCTTCATCTCGGTGAGCTGGTGAGTTGGCCTTGGTGGAATGAGTCCGATCCAAGATGAGTTTCCTCCTATGGTAGTGGCTAGTCCTATTTATAGAGGCCCTGGTGGTCTTCGCCTGCCAAAGCCTCTGGTGGTGACGCCACGCCGTGGGCTCCGTGGTGACCTCCGTCCTGCCGTCCTACTGGTCTTGGTCTCGTTGCAACGATATGTAAACCTTTGCCTGATGCCTCGGGACACCTCGCCTGTGCTTGCCCCTTTATATAGCACCAAAGAGGCAACTGGTACTCTGTGCTCGCTGGCGCCCGCCTGGCCTTGATCGTCATGGCTCATGTCACGCGCACCTTGCAAGGTACCCCTTGCATAGATATCTCTGCTCCTCGGGAGCCAGCCTAGTGAGGCTGCCCCTGAGGAGGTCTTGGTGTCGTCCGCCTCGCGAGGCTTGGCCCTTCGCGAGGGTCATGAGTGGTTGCTGATGAAGATGGGACGTACCAGGCTGTTGGTGGAGCCGTGCCCTGGGCCGCAGGCAGGCAAGTCTGGGTACCCCCATTCCCAAGACGCCGATAGTAGCCCTCGGGCCCAAGGCGTGCTCGCACTTGGCTTCGAGGCAAAGCCAAAGGGCAAGTGCGGTGCGCCGTAGACCCCAATAGCCTGCAGCCTTGATTGACGCGTGGCGACTGACGGGACGTGGGCGTCTCCACTTTCCCACGCTGCCTCGGCAACCGCCCGACTTGATGAGTCCCCGGTGCATGCAGAAAAACCATCATTACCTGCGATCGGGGAGGTCGACGGTTGGCCTCCTTCTGGCTATAAATGAGGAGGGGGCGGAGCCCCCGTCACTCATCTCCTCCGTCCATTCCGCCTGCCTCTCCTTCTTCCTCCTTGCTTCACTGCCTTGCAGCGACACTCATGGCGCCGGTGAAGAGGTTCTCGGCCACAGAGAAGGGGAAGGCTCGCCAGGAGGGGCCTGGCTCGCCACCGCCTAAGAGGGGGTGTAGGCGCCCCCGCAAGCATGCCGCAACCCCTGCTGTGGTCCCTCGTGGGCGTGGGTGAACTTCTTCGGAATCCGGTGCCATCCCTGGTGGCCGCGGCGATGTCCCTTTGCATGGAGGAAGCTGCCCAGGACGTGGCTGTCCCGTCAAGGAAGGGAGGCGCGCCATGGTGGCTCGGCCTCCCCGGCCGCGATTCCACTCGGTGGAGGTGCTGCCGGAGTTCGTTGTGTGGTTAGAGAACCCGGCCAGCACCTGGCTTCAGATTCCGCGCTCCTTCGCTGGCAAGCTGCCGGCCCTGGGTCCTGGCGGCCTCTGGCTGCAGGCCGATGGTTGCTGCAGCAAGGCTTCGTGGGTGGAAGTGGAGGTCTCTGTCGCGGGCAACATAGCCCTGGCCCGCGGCTGGTAGATGTTTGCCCGCGCGCGTGGTCTGAGCAGGCGTTGCACCCTCCACTTCAAGTACGACGATGCAGTGACCCTCTTCGTGAGGGTGTTCGGGGAGGACGGTCGCCGTGCTGGGTGCTGCCCTGAAGACAACAATGGTGACGAGGTGCTCAGCCTTGGCGACGGCCATCGCGAGGATGAGGGTGAACTCGCCCTCGGCGACTGCGGCTACGACCAGCTGCCATGTCGCCGGGCTCGCTTCGAGGACGGTGGCGAGTCGTCCCGTCGCCGCGCCCAAGTGAAGTGCGAGGAGGGCTCCGGCTGAACCCGGGGGGGTGATCCTCGTGAGCAGCCGCATCGTAGGACCGCTTTTTCCTGTCCTTTCCTCTCCCCATGTATCACAAGAAACAAGTATGGGGCCCTACGAGGGCGTGTAATGAACCGTAGTGCTTATGCTGCTTTGTGCCATGTTTATTGTTTCCAGGTTGTGTTGTGCAATCTATGCTTTACGCAGGCGTAGAGGGATAACTTAGCTTGATACCTCCAAGGAAGCTTCCACCTCGTGAGGGCGCGCGCCTCCTGGCATCTGGTGGATTTACCTGTTGGCGACTTGAGAGGCATCGCGAAGCTGCGAAAATTCGTTAGGAATTCCTTATCCCTTCTTGCACGAGGCCTCAGGCATGGGATGATAATGGCCTAGCGCACCACGTCGTGGTACCCGTGGGGCACGGACTTAGAAAGGGGGTGCGTCAGTCACAAGCTCAATCGAGGGCGCCTCGCGGAGACCAGGGGAGCACGCACGCACGCACACCTGTCCAGCCCCCTCGCGGGGCGTGCGAGGGAGAGCGTCGGGCAACTGCCGCTCTCCCTGGCGCAAAACAAAGAACCAAGGGAAGAATCAGAGAGAAGAGGGGATTCAACCAAGCCATCGAGAAACGCCAAAACTTCAAATTCCATTAAAAAGGGGGTGCAAGCCAACTACAGAAAGCAAATGAACAGCCACGTCCGGCACCTAGTCTAGTCTTCTCAACAGCGCGGAGCTAAGTGCTGCCACTAGGACGTGGGAAGGAGCCCCTGAGGCCCGAGGGTGGCACTCCGGAGACTCCGGGGCGTGTACAGCCCCACTCATTATCACGTGAGAGTTTCACGAGCGGAGACCTTCACAAGCACTGGGCCTTGCTTCATTGGTAGAACTTCCGGAGGTGCTGGATGTTCCAGGCGTTCTGGATGGGGATCCCGTCCTGCGTCTCCAGGCGCGTGGCGGCAGGCTTGGAGACGCAGGCAATCCTAAACGGGCCCTCCCACATGGGTGAGATCTTATGCAACCCTTCCCTGGAGAGCACCCGCCTCAGGATGAGATCACCCACCACGAGCGTCCTGGAGCGGACGCTGTGGCAGTGGTACTGTCGCAATGCCTGCTGGTATCTTGCCGCCCGGAGCAAGGCTTGACGGCGGCATTCCTCCCCCAGTACGAGGTCCATCCCCCGCATGGCATCCTGACGTGCCTCGTCAAACGCCAGGACCCGCGCGGAGTGATGCTTGACCTCGTGAGGAAGGACTGCTTCGGCTTCGTAGACGAGGAAGAACGGGGCCTCGCCTGTTGGCTTGGTGGCGGTAGTGCGGATGGACCAGAGCACGGAGGAGCTCCTCGTGCCAGCCCCTACCATAGGCCTCGAGCTTCTTCTTGAAGGTCCTGGTCTTGAGGCCTCTCAAGACCTCTGCGTTGGCGCGCTCGGCCTGGCCATTGCTCCTGGGGTGTGCCACTGAGGCGTAGCATATCTGCATTCCAAGGTTAGCACAATATGTCTTGAAGAGATTGCAAGTGAACTGCGAGCCGTTGTTAGTGATGATGCGGTTAGGGACCCCAAACCGGCTCACAAGGCCCTTGATGAACTTAACTGCTGACCCGGCTGGGATGGTGCGGACGGCCTCCACCTCCGCCCATTTGGTGAACTTGTCGATGGCGATGTAGAGGTAGCGGTAGCCCCAGGGCGCTCGAGGGAATGGACCCAGGACATTCGTCCCCCAGACCGCGAATGGCCACGAGAGTGGGATAGTCTGGAGGCCCTGGGCTGGCTGGTGGATTTGCTTGGCAAGGAACTAGCAGGCCTCGCAAGACCTGACCAGCTCGGTTGCGTCGTTGAGTGCCGTGGTCCAGCAGAACCCGCTGCGGAACGCCTTGCCGACTAGGGTACGTGCTGACGAGTGATGCCCGTAGTCTCCATCGTGTATGTCAGCTAGCAGCTCGCTCCCCTGCTTCCTGGAGATGCATCGCAAGGAAATATCATTTGGTCATTTTTTTTACAGCTCACCATCTTGGATGCAACATGTCGTAGCCTGCCGGGCCACGTGCTTCGTGTCCTCCTCCTTTTCGGGCAGCGTTCCTTGCATCAAGTATGCCCTGAACTCCTCGGTCCAGCACCCCTCCTGAGGCTCGAGTGCCAGGAGAAGGCGAGCTCCTGAGGTCGGGCCACAGGCAAGGGCCCCTGAGGTTGGTGGCAGGGGAAGTTCCTCCTGAGGTGGTGCAAGCTCGGCGGCTGGGGGAGCCGCTGAGGGCTTGAAGAGTTGCTCCTCGAAGACACCAGGTTCTTGGGGCTGACACCTTGATGCCCTCTTGGCGATCTCATCGGCTTCCTTGTTTGTACCGCGGGGCACATGCTGCAGTTCCAAGCCCAAGAATTGCTTCTCCATCTTGCGCACCTCCGTGAGGTATGCCTCCATGTGCTCGTCCCTTGGCTCATACACCTTGTTGGAGAAGTTGACGAGGAGCTGAGAGTCGCCCTTGATGGTGAGACGCTTCACTCCCAAGGCTGCCGCTGCCTTGAGGCCGGCGATCAGCCCCTCGTACTCCGCGATGTTGTTGGAGACCTTCTCGTCCCGCAGGAAGCAGAGCTGCATGGCATAGTATTGCTTGTCTTGGGTGGGCAAGATGAGTAGGGCTCCAGCCCCCGCGCCTTGGCGTGCGAAGGCGCCGGCGAAATATATGACCCAGCCGTCCGGTGCTTTACTTCCTGGAGAGAGGGATCGGCTCTCGCCTGCTTCAAGTTCCGGAGCGTCGGTCCATTTGGCCACGAAGTCGGCAAGGACGGATCCCTTGATGACCCTGGTTGTGCTAAACTCTAGCTCAAACGCCTGCAGTTCGATGTTCCACTTGGCGACCCTTCCCGCAGCGTTGGGGCTCCGGAGCACCCACTCCAGTGGGTAGGCTAAGACGACCTTGATTGGGTGGCCTTGGAAGTAATGACGCAGCTTGCATGAGGCCACCAGGAGCGCGAGCAGAAGCCTCTGTGGCATGGGATATCGCGCCCTTGCATCCCGCAACACCGTGCTGACGAGTACACCGGGTGCTCAACGAGGGCGGGAGCATCGACGGAGCCTGAGGCCTCCAGAGGTTGGGGCGCCTCCCGAGGTGGGAGGACCTCAGGAGCTTGGTCACCCATCGAGGCCTCTGCTGGCCCTGGAACGCCGTCTTGCACGGCCTGATCATCAGCTGGCGCCGTCGTAGCCCCCGTGGCTTCGTCTTGGTGCTACATCGTCCTGGCTGAAGGTGCGTAATTACGTGGCGGACTCTTGGCCTGGCGCTCCTCCCGGACCGCCACCAACACCGGAAAGGTGGAGTGGGGAGTGGCGGCTAGGTAGAGCACCAGGGGCTCGAGGGGACGGGGCGCCACTGTCGGTGTCAAAACCGACGAATCTCGGGTAGGGGGTCCCGAACTGTGCGTCTAAGGTTGATGGTAACAGGAGACGGGGGACACGATATTTACCCAGGTTTGGGCCCTCTTGATGGAGGTAATACCCTACTTCCTACTTGATTGATCTTGATGAATATGAGGATTACAAGAGTTGATCTACCTCGAGATCGTAATGGCTAAACCCTAGAAGTCTAGCCTGTATGATTATGATTCCCTCTACGGACTAAACCCTCCGGTTTATATAGACACCGGAGGGGCCTAGGGTTGTACAGAGTCGGTTTACAGAGGAAGGAATCTTCATATCCGAACGCCAAGCTTGCCATCCACGCAAAGGAGAGTCCCATCCGGACACGGGAGGAAGTCTTCTATCTTGTATCTTCATGGCCCATCAGTCCGGCCCACGTCACATAGGCCGGACGCCCGAGGACCCCTTAATCCAGGACTCCCTCAGTAGCCCCTGAACCAGGCTTCAATGACGACGTGTCCGGCCGCAGATTGTCTTTGGCATTGCAAGGCGGGTTCCTCCTCCGAATACTTCAAAGTAGTCCTCGAACACAGAAAATGTGTCTGGCTCTGCAAAACAAGCTCCACGTACAGCGTAAAGAGTATAATATCAACAAGTCCCATCTACTGACATCTTTTGTAGCGAGATGCCACGTCCTTGCACGGTCATTATTTCGAACCATTTTTTTAGCCTCTCGCTCCATGTTTTGAGATGCGGTTTCCATTGGCACGTCTTGTCGAAGCAGAGATCGTGTCCCGTTATCACGGGATTCTCATCAATACGGGCGTTGGTAATCCGACCGTGCCGTCCGCACGACCTTTGGGGAATAGGCGAGTTTTAAGGCGAGTGGGGAGGCGTTTGATATTCGCTGCCTTTATAAAGAGATAAGGATTCACCCTTTCAGCCATGCCTTCTTTCTCTCTGCCCATCCATTCTTGAGCTCCAACGCCCAAGCCTCCATCCTTTCCGCCCAAAAAGCACTCCGACCATGGCTGGATCCTCCGGAGCATAGGGCCAGTGGATGTCAGGGTACTTGGCCTAGGAAATCGCCCACCGGCTTCCGCCCAAGGGGCAGATCGTCCCTACCCCGAAGCCCCAGGAGAGGGTGGTGTTCATTCCCCACTTTTTCCACTGGTTGGGATTTCCCCTCCACCCATTCGTCCGCGGACTCATGTTCTACTACGGGCTAGATTTCCATGATCTGGCCCCAAACTCCTTCCTCAACATTTCGGCATTGATTGTCGTGTGTGAGGCCTTCCTCCGCATCCCACCCCACTTCGGATTGTGGCTGAAGACCTTCAATGTGAAGCCGAAGGTGGTGGGCGCTCAACACGCAGAGTGCGGAGGCGCTATGGTGAGCAAGATGTCCAATGTCACGTGGCCCGAAGGCACCTTCGTGGAGACTGTCAAAGGGTGGCAGCAGCAGTGGTTCTACATCACAGAGCCCCGCGACACTACCTGGGCCGCGGCTCCCGAATTCAAGTCCAGGGCCCCAATGCGGCTCACCTCCTGGCTAGAGAAGGGCTTGGACTGGGCTTCGTCGGACGAGCTGATAGCGCTGCAAACGCGCATCAAGAGCATGGTGGACAAGAACATCAAGCTTGTCAATGTGATCCAGGTGATGCTTTTTTGCCGGATCCTTCCTTGCAAAAGCCGGACTTGCAATTTGTGGGAGTTCGATCCGGCCAGGCACCAGACCTTGCAGCAGTTCTTCGGCGCTACGCACGAAGGCATCTGGAAGTTGCTTTTTAAGGCCAACAAGACATGGCCGAACACGACCGAGGACCGTGGGTACAACCTGACCCATCCCGCCAGTCCGGTATGTTTTTCGTATCTCAAGGTGTATCCTTCACCTGTACATTCAAGGAAGATGTATAAGCTTCCCTATCTGTCTTTTCAGGGCTGGACAACGAAGGCGGAGCAGATCCAGTGTCCAGCTCCGCTGCCCGAAAACCCAGCAATCCCACTTCTGACGAAGATGCTGGTTCCGGCGCCCTTCCAGGCATCGAAGAAGAAGGCCAAGGAGACCAGAAGTGACCTCTGCCGTAAAGGCACTTCGGACGTGACGTCCGAAGACACTGAAACCCACTCCTCCCCCGCCACTGAGGAGGAGGAGGACGAGGAGAGCAACTCTCCCCCCCTCGAGGGGGGAAGAAAGAAAAGGGCGGGCTCCACAAAGCTGGAGACAGAGGCGTCCAAGAGAGGGAAGGTCTCCCTCGCGGACTACTCCACGTTGGACACTGATAGCAGTTCCGAGTGGCGCCCCAGGGAGAAGCCCCTGGCCGAATCATAAGTACTCGGAGGCACTTATACAAATATATCCAACTTCTTTACTTCGTGGTTTTAATATGTCGAATCCTGCGCTGCAGTCTGGCCCACGCCCACCCCCAGCGATCCTCATCTTCGGGGAATTCGCTGGATCCATATGTGATGGACAGCGGGTCGCTTCCGGCGGCCTCCTCTCCTAGGGCCACGGTCGACGCCAAGGTGCTGTCCCGAAGGACCCTCCCAGGCCAGGGAGAGGTACAGGAGGCCGTCAGGGTGGCGCCAGAGGGTGATACCTTGGCCGCCAGACACATGGGGGAGCGAATCCCCCCGGAGACTGGCGATGGGGGCCATATCCAATTCGGCCCGCAGCCAAATACTATTTCGGAGGCCCATACGGCTCCGGAATCAGGCAAGCAGCCTCCTTTGAAAGGAGGTGCGCCTATGCGGCCAGTGACCTCTGTCCATCCAGAGGCACCAGATACTTTCCTGGAAGCACTGCAAGGTGCTTCCCTTGTTGAAGAACACCGTACCCTCATGGGTGCGGTGATTGAGAGGATTCAGTCTGCTAAGAGCGGACTGACCGAAGCCCGCACCAGCCTTCTAACAGGCTTTGAGGTATGTGTCGTAATTTATGCAAAAAGAATGTCATACTATAGACAGTAGCCCCCGAGACTCTGTCCGGTGTTCGAAAAGAAAAGTCGGACAGAGGATCAACTAATTTTCGCAGGAGACTAACCATACATGTCTATGTGAATAAGCAGGCATCAATGCTGGCTGCGACCTCCCATTCTGCCGAAGTCTCTAAATTGAAGCAGAGTCTGGAGCGGGCCGAGGAAAAGCCCGGCCATGTGAAAAAACAACTAGAGGACCAACAAGGTATGCAATGGTCTATTCAGATCTCAAAAGATATGAATTACTTGTGTTGATCATACTATCACGATATTTCGTAGGAGCTGCGACCGAGGTGGAGTCCCTCAAGAACGTGCTGGCCGAGGCCCAGAAGAGAGCGGCGAAGGAACAAGCCGCCCGTGAGAAGCACGAGGCCAGGGTCGGGGAGGTCCAGCAGGAGCTCCAGGACGCCGCAAAGAAATGCGAGTCCTTGGAGCGCGATATTGCGGACCAAAAGTTTGAACTTGCCAAGGCCCGCCAAAGCGCGCAAGAGGCCCGGGTTGAAGCCCAGGGCGCCCTCCAGGAAATACAGGAGGCCAGGAAAATTGCGGCGGGTAAGGCCTTTATTATGCCGAGCAAATATGTGATGAAAAGTTACCTCTTACTGACCCGGATTTGGAGTTCTCCAGGTGCGTTTGCGGATCTGCCACACAGTGTTGCTGATGCTGCGGAGTTCTTCCGAGCCAAAGAGGGGAGCTCCACGGAGAAACTATTCTGGTCACAATACCTAGCGCCAGAGCATCCGGTGCCCTTCAGCGATCAGCTTAAACAGCTGACCAAACTGCATAGGGTGGCCGAATTGGCCATGAAGGATTTGATAATCCGTCTATGGCCATTCGAAGCCATACCCATCAGCTACTTCGGACTCGTGAAGCGGCTGGTCAATGCCTGCCCTCGGCTTGATGCCATCAAGCGGTTGGTCTGCATCGAAGGTGCGCGGATGGCCTTCGCCCATGTCAAGGTGCAGTGGGCGAAGATGGACGCCGTCAAGCTAGCAACCGAGGGACTGCCCATGGGCAAGGAGCACCGCACACCCGAGCGTTATTTTGATGATGTCCTGAAGGGGTCCCGCATTGTAGAGGGCCAGTGTTCAAAAGACATTATCTTTGAATGAATACATTCATGTTTATCCCGTCCTGTATTATGAAACAAGGCCGATATGTAATATGATGCTTACTGTTTATTTAAAATTTTACCTCCTGTGCAGCCGTTTTATTAAATCTAAGAGTTGGCCAGTCGTCGGCTTCAGCCCCCACGTAGGTAGTACAGGGGTGTTCAGGTTAAAACCTAAACACTCTTGATCCAAGAGTTTGGTCCTTGAAGGAGGTGTTTAGCACAACGAACCAGGCAATCGGACTATGTGGCTTTATTACCATCACTTAGCCATAGGAGTTTGACAATAGAAATGTAGGCGCAGCCCCTAGTTAGTATTTGTTAATCCGGACTAGGGTGCTGTAGACACCTGATCGGGTGGAGGCCGATCCTTTGCATAATGCGGGAAAAATCGCAAGAGATTTTAACCTCTGAATAACTGACCAGATCTCGCCGCATCATGACAGTCAGTTTTCGGCTTCCTCTACTGAGGTGTTCATCCGGATAAACCAGGGACAGAATCGCAGTAGTTCTCCCTTTACTACCCTAGCTGATAGGATGGAACGTAAGGTAGTAAGCACAGGAGCCGGGCAACCCAACTATTGACCAAAGACATAATTCGGAGCCGATGCATATAATGCTAAATTCGGGGTGCCGAACTATACTGTAAAAAGTATTCGGACTTGTTGCCGTAGTATGGAGCGCAATGAAGCCCCGGGCGAATTAAGGCGTACCAAAGTGTACGGGTGCAATCGATAAGAATAGCGAAGTAAAATGAAGTAGTAAGCCATTGCCACATAAGTTGGGCCGCAAACTATTTCCATTATAATTTGATTAATACGTCAAAGTGTATTTGTACAAATAGTGCGATAAGCAACAGGTCTATTTAACATGCCGAGGCCAAGGGGGAGCTTCATGCGGGTCCTGAAAACAGGTAGAGTGATCGTCAAGAAGACCACCTAGAGATTCCCCCGTACGTCGAGGCTACTTGCCGCCTTGGTATATCCATCCTTCGAAAGGATCGATGGTCAGGCCATCGTGAGGGGCCCGTGGAGAAGAAACCTGGAAAGGAGAAAAAAAGAAAGGGAAAAAATATGTGTGTCCAGGGAAGGTCAAGACGTATTATGGACCACGATCGAGTTACGCCTCCATCTTTGCCCATGGTATTTTGAGTGCGTAATTATGTACGCGCGGTACGTATGCCGCCATTCGGTCGGGCCTAAGACGGAGACCGAATTGCTAGTCGAACTCCTGACAAGCTGGACTATCCTGCTGCAGAGTAGTCCGGACTCGTTTGACAGTGTCCGGGAGCTTGGCCGCCGAATTAAAATTCTGCTAGATAAGGCCGCTCTGTACTTCCGCTGCCAGGAGCTCCTGGGCGACAATTTCCATGCAAATGTGGTGTCAGGCAAGGCGACCCGCTGTCCCCCCTAATCTTCGTCCTTGTTGCCGAACTGCTTCAGGCTGTGATCAAGGATGCTATGAGAAAACAGCTACTTAAACATCCACTGGATGACGCCAACCGAGGGGACTTTCCCGTTATACAGTACACCGATGACACGTTAATCATAATGCCGGCCTGCCCTGCTCAAGCCCAAACAATGAAGATCTTCCTCACTGACTATGCGACATCTATCGGCCTACGTATCAACTTTCAAAAATCTACGCTAGTGCCGATCAATGCCGCACCTGATCTATGCCAACATATTGCATCAACCTTTGGCTGCTCAGTGGCAACGATGCCTTTCACATACCTCAATCTACCCTTGGGAACCACAAAACCAACAGTGCATGATCTAGCGCCTATGGTGTGCAAAGCCGAACACAAAGTAACAGCCACAATGCTGCTCATGTCTCATGCTGGTAAGATTGCCCTAATCAATTCAATAGTCATGTCGCTGGTTATCTTCACTATGGGCACACTCAAATTACATCCCAAGATTATTGAGCAGATAGACAAGATCAGACGCACGTGTCTTTGGAGAAAACAAACGGAAGACGGGATCAAAGCAACTCCCTGGTCGCGTGGGACAGAATTTGCCTCCCAAAAAACATGGAGGACTGGGAGTAGTCAATTTGCATGTACAAATTGATGCCATGTTGATCAAATTCCTACAAAAATTTTACAACCGACAAGATCTTCCTTGGGTACAAATGATCTGGGACACGTACTATGGCAACAATAACCCGCATGCAGTGGACCCCTGTGGCTCTTTTTGGTGGCGTGACATCATGCTGCTTAGCACCGTTTTTAGAGGGATTACCACGGTGAAAATTGGGAATGGCGACACGGCCCTATTCTGGAAGGACTGCTGGAATCAATCTATACTCGCTGAAACCTACCCCCGAGCCTACTCATACACAACAAAGGAAGATATCTCAACGCAGGAGTTTGTACAGATCACAGAGCTGAGGATGGCGTTTCAATTGCCACTATCGATCGAAGCACATGACGAGGTACGAGAAATGCAAGGGGCAACAAGGGATGTTAGCCTATCAAACAGCGATCGTGATGTTTGGTCCTACGTATGGGGGAAGACCGAATTCAAAACCAAAGACTACTATACTTTCTTCTTCAGAGAGGTTCGAGCCCATCAAGCATATAAATGGTTATGGAAGTCTGTCAGTACACCCAAACTCAAAACATTTGGGTGGTTCCTTCTCTCAGACAGGCTGAACACTAGAAACATGCTCAAAAGATGGCACTATAATATAGGGGCTAACTTCACGTGTCTCTTGTATAATGATTAGACGGAGGAAACATTGGAGCACCTGTTCTTCCACTGTGAGTTCTCCAAAGCATGCTGGAGGACACTTAGAATCTCATGGTCAGCTCATGAAGATCGCGTGAAACTTTTGGAGGTGGCAAAACACAAATATAACGGTGGCTTATTCATGGACACGTTCCTCACAGCATCGTGGGGGGGGGGGGTTGGAAAGAATGCAACAACAAACTGTTCAGAGGAGTGCCCCCCACGATCACATCCTGGAAGAGAAGGTTCAAGGAAGACCTAGGCTGGGGACAAGAAAAAAACTCTCATCACTACACTTGTAAACTCTATTGTGTAGACATAGATGTAACAACACCCCCACCCTCTCCTCGAGGGTGGCGCCCACTTGTATGTCATGTAACTCTTTGTTGCAGTAATACAAGATGGAGTAGGGGTTCCCACCTACTGTCTAATTGATCAAAAGAAGGGCCGCGGTGTGCTCCTCGGTATGGAGGGAGCATTCCGGTTTTCCATTGACTGTTATGACACCGCATGGTCCAGGCATCTTGAGTTTGACATAAGCATAGTGTGGCACCGCGTTGAATTGAGAAAATGCAGTTCGTCCAAGCAGTGTGTGATAGCCACTACGGAAGGGGACTATATCGAAGATCAAGTCCTCGCTTCGAAAGTTGTTCGGGGATCCGAAGACGACTTCTAATGTGATTGAGCCCGTGCAGCGGGCCTCTAGACCTGGTATTACTCCTTTAAAGGTAGTTTTTGTGGGTTTGGTCCTTGATGGATCGATGCCCATCTTGCAGACTCTATCCTGATAGAGCAGGTAGAGGCTGCTGCCACCGTCCATGAGAACTCGCGTGAGGTGGAATCCATCAATGATTGGGTCGAGGACTAGTGCAGCTGAACCGCCATGACGGATACTGGTAGGGTGGTCCCTGCGATCAAAGGTGATCGGTCAGGACGACCATGGGTTGAATTTTGGGGCGACTGGCTCCATCGTGTAGACGTCCCTGAGAACGCGTTTGCGCTCCTTTTTGGGGATATGGGTAACGTATATCATGCTCACCATTTTAATCCAGGGGGAAACTTCATCTGTCCCCTGTGTTCGGCGGACGAGGCTCCTCGTCGTCGTCCTCACTTTGCGACCCCTTCTCCTTGTTCTCGGCATTTAACTTACCGGCTTGTTTAAAGACCCAACAGCTTATGTTGGTATGTTTGGCTGGTTTATCTAGGGTGTCGTGGATCTGACATGGACGATCGAGTGTGCGGTCCTAGCTGGATGATCCCGGATTGTTTCTTTTAAATGGCTTCTTCCGCTGGCCGGACTTGGAGCCACTAAATCCGGCGTTGACCGCTGTGTCATTGGTATTGTCACCGTTGCTTCGACGCTTGTGCCAGTTGCGTCGGGACTTGCCGTTGCTATTTCTGGCTTCAGAGGTGCCAGGTTCGCTTGCAGTGTTATTGCTATGGGCTAGCCAACTATCTTCGCCCGCACAAAAGCGGGTCATAAGTGCCGTGAGGGCTGCCATGGACTTTGTCTTTTCTTGGCCAAGGTGTCGGGCGAGCCATTCGCCGCGGATGCTATGCTTAAAGGCGGCTAGGGCTTCGGCATCCGGACAGTCGACGATCTGGTTCTTTTTGGTTAGGAACCTAGTCCAGAATTTCCTGGCTGACTCTCCAGGTTGTTGAACTATGTGACTTAAGTCATCGGCATCCGGAGGTCGGACATATGTACCTTGGAAGTTGTCGCGGAAGGCGTCTTCCAAGTCCTCCCAGCTGCCAATAGAGTTTTCTAGCAGGCTATTTAACCAGTGTCAAGCTGGTCCCTTGAGTTTTAGCGGGAGGTATTTGATGGCATGGAGATCATCACCGTGGGCCATGTGAATATGGAGAAGAAAGACCTCAATCCATACCGCGGGATCTGTTGTTCCATCATATGATTCGATATTCACGGGTTTAAACCCTTCTGGGAACTCGTGCTCCATTACTTCATCAATGAAGTAGAGGGGGTTGCGGCGCCTCTATATCGGGCCAAGTCACGACGTAGCTCGGACGGAGTCCGTCTGCGGTTTTCGGCCCGGACGCGGTTATGCTTGTCATGTCCGGCTAGATAGCGGTCGTCGCGCGTCGGGGCATGCCCCCGCTATCGGTAGATCGATCTGGTCTGACCCCCGAGCTGTTATGTCTCTACCTTTACGGCGAGGTGGCATGGGCTGGTGTTCGGCTTGAGTTGCCATTCTGTCCCGGCCACGTGGTGTCGGTCAGTCGCGTTACGCACTGATGGTATGGGCTCCAGTGCCTCGTCATCGAATTGAGGTAGCAGTTTACGCTTCGGGTAACTTTTGGTTGGGCGCTCGAGGCCGTATTCCTCAGCTGCCAGGACATTAGTCCACCTGTCGTTGAGTAGGTCTTG
This sequence comes from Triticum aestivum, assembly GCF_018294505.1. Classification (NCBI taxonomy): domain Eukaryota; kingdom Viridiplantae; phylum Streptophyta; class Magnoliopsida; order Poales; family Poaceae; genus Triticum; species Triticum aestivum. Next base: position 206,919,273 of record NC_057802.1, on the reverse strand, counting down.
ATTAGCTTGAAGCACCAGCTGCTTCTTTTTCAGGCTCCTTGCAGTGGCTATTAGCCGGCGCTTAAAGCGCTACTGCTCGAGAGCTTCCTCAGGCACGACAAAGTCTTCGTCGCCGAGGCTCGCCTCGTCCTCGAAGAGTGGAAGATAATTACTGTCCTCCGAGTCTTTGTTTATAGCCTGTTCATCAGGGCTAACTTGCCCATCTTCCCGATCGTCCTGTTTGGAGGTTGGCTCGACGGGGTTTTCTTGGTCTTCGGCATTGTCCGTAGTATTGTTGTCTCCCGTGCAGGTGTTGCTGTCTTTTCCACGGCGCGATTTAGAGTGGCGCCACTGACGTCGGTGCTTTGGTTGTATCTCAGGAGGTTTATCCTCGACTGTATTTTTTTCGTTATCACCATTACCCTCTTTGGGTGTATCCACCATGTACACGTCATACGAACAGGTGGCCGTCCAGGTCCGGTAAAAGGTGGGTTTTGGGCCTGCTCTTCTCCGGCATCTCGTCCATATCGTCGATGTCTTTGGAGCCGTAATCGAGCATGTGAGTTAAGTTCTCGACTGTGGCTATGAAGTGGGTGGTGGGTGGGACGTAAAATTACCTGCTCTCGACCCCTATTTCGGGCTGGGCGTAGTTCGGACGTTGCTCCTCTATAATGACGAGGGATCACATCAAGTCCAGAGCCTCGCTTAAAGGCGAGGTTTGGCGTGGGAGAAGATAGTCCGTGGAGTAAGGCGGGAAGGAGACTCCCAGGCCGAGCCCACACGATGCTGACTCCAAGGGTTCGGACCTAGTGTCCGGGGAAGTGTCCGGCTTCATGATGGTTGCCAGCGACACTACTTCCCCCGGCTCTCCCGTACTGGGCTCAGTGGCCGCAGACAGTCCGGCGGGCTCAGGTATCCCGTCTTCGGACCTGGCAATGCGCTCCGGATCTAAGGCCAGATTGGAGGTTGGGGTCGTGAACCCTTGGAAGATCAAGTCTCGTCAGATATCAGCGACATAGTCCAGGTTTCCAAAACTAATCTGGTGACCCGGGGCATAGCTATCGATCTGCTCTAGATGGCCAAGCGAATTGGCCCGCAGTGCGAATCCACCGAACACAAAGATCTAGCCGGGGAGAAAGACCTCCCTCAAGGCAGTATTGTTCTAGATGATGGATGGAGCCATCGAACCTTCTGGCAATGACACAGCGGAACTCTCAATGAAAGCACCAATGTCGGTGTCAAAATCGGCGGATCTCGGATAGGGGGTCCCGAACTGTGCGTCTAAGGTTGATGGTAACAGGAGACGGGGACACGATGTTTACCCAGGTTCGGGCCCTCTTGATAGAGGTAATACCCTACTTCCTGCTTGATTGATCTTGATGAATATGAGGATTACAAGAGTTGATCTACCTCGAGATCGTAATGGCTAAACCCTAGAAGTCTAGCCTGTATGATTATGATTCCCTCTATGGACTAAACCCTCCGGTTTATATAGACACCAGAGGGGCCTAGGGTTGTACAGAGTCAGTTTATAGAGGAAGGAATCTTCATATCCGAATGCCAAGCTTCCCATCCAGGCAAATGAGAGTCCCATCCGGGCATGGAGGAAGTCTTCTATCTTGTATCTTCATGGCCCATTAGTCCGGCCCATGTCACATAGGCCGGACGCCCGAGGACCCCTTCATCAAGGACTCCCTTAGCCACCAACACCGGAGGGCTGGTCAGGTATCTCTTGAGGTATTGAAACACCAGGTCGGCCTCTGGGGTCAACTCGAACGGGCCCTTCTTCTTCATAATCTTGAAGAACGGTAGGGCGTGCTCCCCCAGCTTGGAGATGAAGCGCCCAAGTGAGGTCACGCAGCCCGAGAGCTTCTGCATTTCCTTGAGAGTTTGTGGTGGGCTCATGTCTTCTATTGCCTTGACCTTCTCCGGGTTAGCCTCGATCCCCCTGTGGGACACAAGGAAGGCCAGTAGCTTGCCAGAGGGAACACCAAACACACACTTCTCTGTGTTGAGCCGCAGGTCCACCTGGCGCTGGCTGGCAAAGGTCTCCTCCAAGTCCTGGATCAGGGTTCTTGCCTCCCAAGATTTTACCACAATGTCATCGACGTAGGCTTTTGCGTTTCTCCCTAGCTGCTGGCCCAGGGCAATGTGCATCAGCCGCTGGAAGGTCGCCCCAGCGTTGCGCAGTCCAAACGGCATGCAGGTGTAGCAGTATACCCCACACGGGGTCAAGAAGGCCGTCTTCTCCACGTCTTCCACTGCCAACTTGATCTGGTGGTAACCCGAGAAAGCGTCCAGGAAGCACAGCAGGTCGCACTCGGCGGTGGAGTCGACGATCTGGTCAATGTGCGGAAGCGGGAACAGGTCTTGAGGGTAGGCTTTGTTGAGGTTGGTGAAGTCGACGCACATGCGTTCCTTTCCGCCTTTCTTGGGCAGGACGACAGGGTTTGCCAGCCACTCGGGGTACCAGACCTCGCGGATGACGCCTGCCGCTTGTAGCTTGCGGGTCTCCTGGACGAGGAAGGATTGTTTCTTCGTGGAATGTTGCTGCGCCCTCTTCTTCACAGGGTGTACGTTGGGGCACACCCTTAAGTGGTGCTCGATTACCCCCCTTGGGACCCCTACCAGCTGCTTGGGCTCCAAGGCGAATACTTCCTTGTTCGCGCGCAGGAACTTCACCAATGCCTCTTCTTGGTCTGGGCTGAGGTTGGCGCCTATGGTCAAGGTGGCTCCCGAGGCTCCGTCTTCCTCGACCAGCACTTGCTTCGTTTCGGCCCGATCTTGGGTGAATAGCTTCTTCTTTTTCGTCGGCGCGCCCCCCTTAGCCCCTGGGGCGGCCCCGTCGGCCGGGCGTGCTGCCACGGCGGCCCTGATGGTGAGCTTGAGAGTCGTCAAAGCCTCCTTGGTATCTCCTGCCACGGTGAGGAGGCCACTAGTCCCTGGCATCTTCATGAGGTTGTAGGCCGGATGGGTTGCTACCATGTATGGGAGGCCGATGCGGGCGATGTCGAAGTCGATCAGCTCGGTGCGGTAGTTGTCTCGGGTACCGAAGGTGACCGGGAGGCATATTTGCCCTAGGGGGCTGGTGGATCCGTTGCTGACTCCGGAGAAAGGCTTGGTGGGGCGGAGCCGGCCATCCGACACGTGAAGCAAGCCGAAAGCCTCCACGGAGAGCATGTTGAGGCCAGCTCCACCGTCGATGAGGGTCTTCGTCACGGCGAAGTTGTAGATGGTGGGTGTGCAGAGCATTGGGAGCGCACCCGAGCCAGCAGTGGTAGCGGGGTGGTCCTCTGAGTCGAAGGTTAGGTCGGCTTTGGGAGCCGCCCATCTTGGAGGGGCCCCTGTTGCACTGAGGCGGCGTCGATCTGGCGGAAGAACTGCTTGACATGGCAGTCCGAGGGCGGTGCCTGTGAGCCGTCGAGGAGGGCTGCGACTGGCGCCGGTGCCGCGAAGCGTGTGATGAAAAGGTCGCACAGCTCCTCCCAAGAAGCCACAGAGGATCCTGGCAGGTTGAGCAGCCAGGCGTGCGGTGCGCCAGCGAGGGCCATGGGGAACCAGTTGGCCATGACCTTGTCGTCGCCGCCAGCCTCCAGAACAGGCTCCTCGTATGCCAGCAGGAAGGTCGACGGATCCGCCGCGCCGTCATATCGGGATGGCATCTCCATCCTGAACTTGGGCGGCCACTGCACCCGCTGTAAGGCTGTGGCGAGGGCCCAGAGTCCCATGGCACCGACGCAGGCGTCCATCGGCCCAGTCGGAGGAGTGGCGCCGGCCATGGGGGCTGAATGGAGAGGCGAAGCTGACGGAGGAGCGGAGCTTTGGTGCACCCCTACCTGGCGTGCCAAATGTCGGATTACGGGTTCCGGCAAACCCTTGAGGTTCGAACACTGGGGTGTGCACGAAGATCTCTCTCTCCCTGGCTCGCTCCCGCAACAATCTCAAGGCCTAGCTCGACGAACCCAAAGAACAAGAGACACTAGGGTTTATACTGGTTTGGGCCACCGTTGCGGTGTAATACCCTACTCCAGTGTGGTGTGGTGGATTGCCTTGTAGGCTGAGGATGAACAAGTACAGGGGATGAACTGCCTCCTGAGGAGAGGTGTTCTTGAGCTCGGTGAGCTGGTGAGTTGGCCTTGGTGGAATGAGTCCGATCAAAGATGAGTTGCCTCCTATGGTAGTGGCTAGTCCTATTTATAGAGGCCCTCGTCGTCTTCCCAAATGTTAGGCGGGAAGGGATCCCACAACGGCCAAGTTTGAAGGGGAAAAATTAGTACAAGCTATCCTGACAAAAGGTGGTCTTCGCCTGCCGAAGGCTCTGGTGGTGACGCCACCATGGGCTCCACGGTGACCTCCGTCCTGCCCTCCTGCAGGTCTTGGTCTCGTTGCAGCGATATGGAAACCTTTGCCTGATGCCTCGGGACTCCTCGCCTGCACTTGGCCCTTTAGCAGAAAAGAGGCAACTCGTACTCTGCGCCCGCTGGCGCCCGCCTGGCCATGATCGTCATGGCTCACGTCACACGCACGTTGCGAGGTACCCCTTGCATAGATATCTCCTCTCCTTGGGAGCCAGCCTAGTGAGGCCGCCCCTGAGGAGGTCTTGGTGTCGTCCGCCTCGTGAGGCTTGGACCCTCGCGAGGGTCATTAGTGGTTGCTGATGAAGATGGAGGCCATACCGGGCCATTGGTGGAGCCGCGCCCTGGGCCGCAGGTAGGCAAGTCTGGGTACCCCCGTTCCCAGGACGCCGACACCCCGTCAACTGGGTAAACCTAAAGTCCAGAATCCGTTGTGTTTTCATCCTAGGAGCAACAAATCACGGTTCGGAAACATATTCCGAGTTCCCTTGCAGCACTCGAACTCAACTGAAGGGTCGGTTTGTTTGCCCTACGAAATCCCAATCGATTCGGGGGCTAATGATGTGGTCACCTGTTACAGGTAGGGTCAAGGACCCATCATTTGTGACCACATGGGGCCCGTCGCCACCATCGTTAGGTCCTTTGACCATGCCAACATTTGAATGCATACATCAGGGAGTTCACTCGGATGGCTCTGCGGCACTCGGACAATCACACGTCACTCGGCTGATGGACCACCTCTCGAATGTAGAGGACAGGAGGACACCATGGGAGCTGCAAAGGTCGAGGAATTCTAGGTCATCCACTAAATAGAGTTATCACTACTGTTAACCATAACTGCTATAGTAGAGGCTCATTACACTAGTAATTGTCTCGTTCAATGACATGAAAAGCCTCGGCGGCGTGGGAGACCTGGGGCAGCATCGTACTCTATATAAGTCGCACGCCTCTCCATAGCTGGGCACGTTCAATCTCTATAAGCATACCCCTCAAATGAAAGTAAGCCTCAGGGCACGAGACGTAGGGTTGTTACCTCCGCTGAGAGGGGCCCGAACTTGTTAAATGCCGAGTGTTACACTTGCACCGGAGCTAGTCTCTTCCCCTTATTCATACCGAGTGTACTCATTGTCAGGATCGTAATCCTGACAGTTGTCACCCACTGTGGTGCTAGGCGTCTAGCAACGTTTCATGGTGTAGGTGGTTTTCTTAATCATCATGTCAGTCCGCAGCGAAATTAGTTTCGGGGCACTCTCCTTCATTGCCGACGACTCAGCAAAGCTTCGTGAGGGCCCGCTGGACATGGAGGCGGTTCCCATCCGCGGCGCGACACACTTCCGCGTAGCGACCTACAGAGTCCTTCTCCGACGGCCCTCGGCTCCGTACCGAGTGGCCACTCGCCCCACCATCACGCGTCGCCGCAAGCATTCTGGATGCTCGCGACTGTAGCGCTGGATGAAGCATGCTATGGACATCTAGGCTACAGCTGAACATGTGCCGGCACTCGAGTTTGACGAAGCCTACCTTGACCTCTCCAGTGGATCATTCGGCGATTCCTCCGAGGAGTCCAAGTGCGAAAGCATCGAATCCACCGCCGAAATTCTCATGGCAGACAACTTCGAGCATCATGCGCCCCCTGGGTTCACGGATGCTCAGCGTGATCATGTAGAAGTGTCACATGACAACACCAATGGCGGGGCCACGGGCCATGAGCCTTACGTGCCCCAAGCTCGCACTCGGGAGCAGCGGGACGAGCTCCGTCGCAGGAATGACCATCTCCTCAACACCCCCATCACAGGGACGACACACGAGGCATTAGCCATGGAGTCGACTAACCTGGCCACTCTAGCTGAACTTGATCACCTCGAATGGCTTCAGAGGGAGTTGGACAAACGCGAGCACCGTCAGCCCAGTTCGAGTCAGCACAAACGTCGGCTCTACTCGAGTGACCAACCTCGTAAGTATCATGTCCTTAGTACTCCACTTAAAAATTTAGCAGCCGCCACTCGGATTGCGGATTCCATTCAGCCTTCTGGCTCTTTGGCCGGAGAAGGGATTCGTCAGATCCAGGTGCTCCTCAAGACATCATTGTCGTATAATGCGGAGGTGTCCCAGTCCAGAGACCGGATCCATAGCGCATCCATGCGTGCGGAGACCGTCCAGTTGGCTCATAGCCACTCGTCTCGGGCGACGAGCCACTTCTTCCTGCAAAGATCGTCACGAAGATCGGAGGCGCGATCGGGTTCCATCACCCTGATGAAACGACGACTATGATCGTGCCCTGATGCCTCCACCACGGGATGTTGCATACGGGCGCCAACCCTACGACGACAAATGGACACACGGCAGCAACCGCAGGCTACGTCCTTCTTGTCCATCGAGAGACTCTTGAGACCCGCGGTTCAACGCGAGATCCGTTCTCGCTTAGAACCTGGTCGACAGAGTCAGGGCCGTGCGAGAAGGCCAACTTCATGATGTACCGAGTGCTTCCATACCATCAGGTCCCAAGTGCTTCAATCATTACATATGAGCGACTGAGATTCCCAACGACTCCAGGTTGGCCGTGGGAATAAGTAAAATCACTGGCGAGTCCAAGCCTGAGATATGGCTAGAAGATTACCGAGTGGCAGTCTGGATCGGCGACGGCAACGACAATGTGGCCATGAAGCATTTCTAGCTGATGCTAGAAGGCTCTGCTCGGGCTTGGCTTACTCAGCTCCCACTAGGCAGCATATTCTGTTAGGACGACCTAGTGAGGGTATTCGTCAAGACTTTTGAAGGCACTTACAAGAAATCGGGTGGCCTAGCCGAGGTGCAACACTGCGTGAAAAAGCAGAATGAGACTCTTCGAGAGTTTATTCAGCGGTGGACCACCCTACACAATACGATGGCGAACGTCACCGAGCACCAGGCGATTTGCGCCTTCAAGGCCAGAGTTAGGTACCAGGAGCTGAACATGTAGTTCGGCTGAACTTGAGACCCCGAGTCTTAGTAGGGCTATGGAGATAGCCAACCGGTATGCCAACAGTGAAGAGGAGGACCGACTGAGGAGCGACCAAAGTCAGGCAGTCGATAGTCATCAGTCGGAAAACAAGGGCTAGAAGCACAATCGGAAGGCAGATGCTGGAGGGAGCGCCGAGGCCACGGCTCTGGCCGGCTAAGGCAAAAAGAGCTCCCAAAAGCAGAAGAAATATTGGAAGGGGAAAAAGCAAGTCACCATGAAGAGCGACATCCTCGACCAACCTTGCCGGATCCTGTCGGCGTTCTGGGATCGGGTGTACCCAGACCCGCCTGCCCCGTGGCCCGGCACATGGCTCCATTGACGACCCTGTACGGACCAGTTTCAAGGACTCACAAGCAATACCCTTGCGAGAGCCCCCTGCCTCGCGAGGTGGACGACACCAAGGCCCCCCGAGGAGTGGCCTCCCGAGGCTGCCTCCCGAGGAGAGGAGATCTCTATGCAAGCACCCCAGCTCGCGAGGCGCGCGATGACATGAGCCATGATGACCAAGGCTAGGCGGACGCCAGTGGGCGCAGGAGAGGACAATTTCCTCTTTGGTGCTAAGGAGGCAAGGACGTACGCAGGTTCCAAGGAATTCTCCAAAGGTTTCCATTCTAGTGCAACAATACCGAGACCACGATCTCAACATGACGGTGGTCATCGCCGAGCCCACCATTGCGTCACGACCAGAAGCTTTGCAGACGAAGACCACATTTAGATAGGATAGGGTGTACTCATATCCCCTTTAAGGTTGACCATTGTGGAATCCCTTCCCGCCTAAGCTATGAGGGAAGAGGACCAAGGCCACTATAAATATAGGTTAGACTCCACCGTAGAGAAGGATCAATTCTTCAGCCATTTGAGCTTTCCCGAGGCAGCTCACATTTGTACTAGTTCATACTCATCCTGCTCGTGAGGCAATCCACCACAAAGCCGGAGTAGGGTTTTACACCACAAGGTGGCCCGAACATGGGTAAACCATCATGTCCACCTCTTCTTCCCGCTCGCTCGAACTCGACGAGGCCAAGCCATAGGGCAATGAGCACGGAGCCGCAGCTAGGCTAGATCCTTTGCACACGCCCCTGAGTTCGAACCTTGTTTGGGTCCGCGGAGCCCTGGTTCCGACATTTCACGCACTAGGTAGGGGCATGTCGAAGTTCCTCACCCTCTTCACTCCTCCTCTCCGATGCCGTTTACCCCGACGCTCGGCCCACCGTTCCTGGGAACACCGTGGGTTGCCTGGCCTTCACTCTTGACTTGCACCAGGTGAAATGGCCGTTAAGGTTTATGCTGATGTTGTCCCCGTGCTATGACGACGCGGCCGACCCTGAAGAGTTCCGCCAGCAGTATGCTCAGGGCATCCTGGCGGGTGGCAGCAACGACAAGGCCATGGAAAACTGGCTCCCCTGGCCCTCACGTAAGCTCCACGTTCTTTGCTCCGTCGCCTCCCGGAGGCCTCGCTGTCCTCTTGGGGAGAGCTCCGCAGTCAGTTCATCATGCACTTCGTGACTCCAGGGCCTCACGCAGTTGCCTGCATCCTCCGCGTGTCACATGCGCATGCATCCGACCGCCACGCCAAGTAGCTCTTCCGCCAGGTGAGCGCCGCTCGGCCGCGGCCTGAGGCCCCGCAGGGCTACGCACGGCACAAGGTCGCCATCACCTTCAACTGCAGGGATTTCCCTAAGTCTGTGTGTCAAGGAAACGACACCTATGGGATCACTGGAATCCCTTCTACAGTTGGCGGGCGCGGGGTTGTGAGAAGAACAGGTTTAGGAGCTAGCACAAAGATCGTTTACCCAGGTTCGGGCCGCGAGGATGCATAATACCCTAGTACTGCTTTGGTGTGTATTTCAGAGTGTTCTTGAGCTCTCGAACTATCTACGGTGGCTGTATAGTTCCAAAGAGCTGAATCCTTCTCCTGGTCGCCTCGGGCCTCCTTTTATAGGAAAAAGGGGTTGCCACAGTGGCACACAAGAGGTGGAAAGGTCTATAGTTGATAAGCATATCCTCTGGGACCGTCGGACAAACGCATTTAATGCGCTGCCGACGTGCCCCCTTGCTTTATCGGGGACGGCAAGGAAGCACGTCCCAGCTGTCACTTCGGTAGCATGGTTGTCCCCGGCAAGGATCTCGCCGGGGGTCTTGTGGATCTCCTCGGCAAGGATCTTCCCGAGGATCGTCGTCTTCTAGTCCTCATCTGAACTTGTGTATCTATGATCTTGACAAAGATCTGCATGCCACCACGGAGGTGCCTCCCGAGCCCTGGTTCCAATGTAGTTGTTGACGGCGTTTGGAACCCTTGGGCTCAAGGGTGGCTCGCTCTGCTGGTGTTGGGCAAGTTGCCCCGGCAAAGCTCTTGCCGGGGCCGCGGAGGTCGTCCCGGCAAGGGTCTTGTCGGGGGCGTCCTGCTCGCCCCTTTGCTCTTTGTGTTTCTGGTCTTGGCGTTGCCTCGGTTTTCTTGTGCCTTCAACTTCCCTCCTCTGCCCTGCTTAGTGCGGCCGTGGGCGTGGCTCCGACTGTCCGTGCACAAGTAAAGGGGTAAAAAGCAGTGCCCCTACTTTTGTACACCGACACTGTGGCCGCCGCTGTTGTGCTCCCCATGCTGTGCACGCCCACCATCAGCAATTTCGCGGGCACCAAGACCCTCGTTGACGATGGTGTCGACCTCAACGTCCTTTCCGTGGAGACCTTTGAGACACTTCAAGTGCCTTATAACCAGCTTCTGCCCATGAGGCCATTCTCTGGGTGACAAAGGGCTCCGCCACCCCCTGGGGCAGGTGCGCCTTCCCATCACTTTCGGCAAGCGCGACAACTACCGTACTGAGCTCATCGACTTTGACATGGCATGCATAGGCCTCCCTTACAAGGCCATCTCAGGATACCCCGCTCTCGCCAAATTCATGGTGGTAAACCACCCGGGCTACAACGTCATCAAAATGCCAGGCAGCGGCGGCGTCATCACCGTGACCGGAGATAAGAAGGATGCGGTTCGAGGACTCAAGCCCACCAACCGGGTCGCGGCGGCCTCACGCTCGGACGTTGAAGGGAACCCGGAGGCTCCCAAGGCCGGGCCCGCGAGGAAGAAGCAGTTGTACTCTCTGGACCATGCCGAGATGAAGAAGGTGCCCGTCGACGACGACAACCCAGGGCCCACCTTCACTATCGGCGCCGGCTTGCCCCTGGATCAGGAGCAGGCGCTCATCCACTTCCTCCAGGCGAACAACACTACAAAAAAAGACACATCCGTGACATTTTGGGCTGAATGTATTTTTTGGGTCATGCTTATGACACTTCTATGACGATAATTGTGAGAAAACCCGGTATCATCATAGATGTGGTTGGCTCCTACATCTATGACAAAAAATCATGACAGAAAATGGGCTTTTCGTCCTGGGCGGGCCGGACACGCAGCTGCATGACATTCTTTGGGCCGTCCATGACGGAAAAAATCGTGGTATAAGCGACGGTGAGGAAAATATCATGGAGTTCCCGGTTACGGTGGGTGGTCGGGGCCGTGCGATGCACTGTTGTTTGCGCGTTTCTCTCGTCTACGCGCGTGTGTGCGAGGCGTTGACTAACTGAACCAGAAGAGATCGAACGTTAATGAACCCGAGCGATCGATCCCTTGGCTGTTAACTGAACCCGAGCGATTCATTCGCTGCTGACTGAACCCGAGCAATTCCTTCGCTGCTGCTGCTAACTGAACCCATCCGATCGATCACTACTACTGCTTACTGAAGCCGATTAAGCCCCTGTGTGAGATGTAGCCAGCCGGTGTTGGGGTGCCTCTCGATGAACAGTGACCGTTGCTACCGTGCGCGCGATATGTAGAACAAGTCGAGACGTGGTGAGTCGAGCCGGTTGGTTGGCTGTGGATGAACAGTTCCCGATGGGGGCTAGAAGAACAGGAACCCTTGGTAGTCGGCCGTTGCCGCTGGATGAATAGAACCTCGAGGAGGCCGCCGCACCCCAGCCGGTTGGGGTGGATGAAGAGGACCCCGTGGAGGCTCTATGAACAGCAGCCGGTGGAGGCTGGATGAACAGTAGCCGTGGATGAACAGTAGCCCGTGGAGGCTGGAGGAGGTCGACGGTGGATGAAAAGTAGCATGTGGAGGCTGGAGCTAGGTAGTAGACGGTGGATGAAAAGGACCCCGTTTCGACCGTAGGCGCTTCAACACAAGTCTGTTTCCTCCGTTTTGCGGTATGCCACACCCCTCCCGATTAACATGACCCTGTTTCGAGCATAGGCACTCGAACACAAGTTCGTTTCCTCCGTTTTGCGGTTCGCCAGACCCCTCCCGATGAACAGGATCCCGTTTCGATCGTGGCCGGTCGTACAGAAGGCCGTTTCCTCCGTTCTGTGGTACACCAGACCCCGTTTCGGCTGTTCCGTCCAAGCTGGTTGGCTCCCGTTGAACAGGACGCATTCTGACCCAGTCGGTTGCCTCTTGATGAACATGACACTATTTCTCCGTTCTGACCCAGCCGGTTCGCTGCCCGATGAACAGGACGTCGTTGCTGCCAGCCCTTGGCTCTCCATGTACACAAGCCCTAATCGTCCGTATATATGCGCGAGTACGCGCTCGAGACCCCGCCCTTATGTACATATGTGGCCGTATTTTTTGCCCTGTGGTTTTACGTACGTGTACAGGACTTAGACGGGACTTCATGAACTGCTATGTCAGGTGCTCTACAACGACACGTGCCGCTACTTACTCGGCCACGGTTCATACTTGCAGAGAGACTGATCGACCAGTATGTACGTACACATTCGCGACCAGACAGACAACGCTACGTATGCTTTGACCGGGTAGCGGACAGGGAGGATAAGGACGCACTTCCTTGCGTGTAAGATATAGCTGGTCGGTCCTAGCTATTAGGGGGAGGAATCATTATTATTTTGTGAGTAATAAGTTCGAAGATGTAGCTGGTGGGTGCAACTGTTAGCCTCACCGCCTAAAGTCCTCTTCCGATGGTTGTCCTTCATTGACCACGTTGACCACACCGCGCCAAGAGCACCAAGGCAATGGACGATGGCGAGGCCTAGGAAGGGAACGACGCGGAGCTGGGGAAGACGCAGCAGTGGATGCCGACGCAGAGGGGAGTACGTGGGTTGACTGCTTTGGCTGCGGTGTGAGGCTGCCATCACCAGAGAATAACAGGAGGTGTGGGTGAATATAGAGGGATGGCATGGCCAGCGGTGGCAGCAAAGCTGGACACGGGAGGCAGGATCAGGCGGCACAGCCGGCGCTGGTTTGGGCGGCTTAAGCAAGAAGACCAGAGGTTGAAGAAGCACGGCGGCCATTGGATGGACATTGTACGGTCACTGCAGCTAGAATCGTTTATATTGACTAAGGTGACAAAGCCCTCGGTACGTGTCAACTTATTAGGCCCACAAGTCAGCCTCCGAAACGGTGCGCCCCAGATGTCAGAGGGAGGAATTATTTTTTGGGCGGCTGAAGCAAGAATATCCGAGATTCAAGAAGCACAACATCCGTTGGATGGACATCCAACGGCCACTGCTGCTAGAACCGTGTGTTTACTATAACTTGACAAAGCCTTGCGTATGCGGCAACTTAATAGGCTCACAAGTGTGTGGCAGAGAACATAGCCCATTTGCGATTTGTAAGAATGTGCAGCCCATTTTTGAATTCTAATGGAATTAACAACAACCCATTTACAGTTTGTTAAAAGCACATCCCATTTTCTAGCTAGGACAACGATTAATAATTTCAACCAACCGCTCAAAACAGAATTCAATAAAATTTCCCTCATTTTGATGGGATCCGAAATATTTTTATCCCGAAATTTCTAGTCAGATTAAATATAATTTCATAATAAATTTGTACTACGTAAAAATCCAACGAAATATTGCGCGCGCAACAAGTAATGAAATTAAAATTTTCAAAATCCAAAAATAATATTTTTTGAAAACTAATTACGTGTTTGGTGCATTTTTTATAATTATTGCCCAGTTTTTATAATTACGTCCCATTCATTATTTCTTAAAGCTCATTTTCTTGTTAAGCCTAATGCATCCCTCCTAGGAAAGATTTGCAGCCCAGCGGGGCAGAGAATAACAAGTTGACCTGGATATTTTGTACAACTCTCGGCCCAGTTGCATTGCTGATGTTAAAAAAAGGCCTGTGTAGTACAGTACAACTTTACATGGCTACTCAGCCCACATTCAGCGACGTCGGAAAGGCCCAAACAAGGCTTATGTACAACTTTTTGAAGTCAATGAGCTCAATAAATAACTTAAGAAAAAAGTTAGAGTACAGTGGAACATAATTAAATGTTGTCACGAGCGAAGAAATAATTTAACGTGTAACGCCTCGAGGCCGACGCTCCGAACGCCTGCCATGTTTTTCGTGTTCGTTGTGTGTATTTATTTGTTTGTTGCATTCATCATCCGCATTGCATCGGCACTCGTTGCCGTCTTTGTTTTTAAAACTTGCATTCGTTCGTAGTTGCCGCGTTCCCCCCTTGTCTTCGGTGACCGTTCCGAGACCAACCGTGTTTTCGGTTCCCTCTTGTCAAACCAACTATCCTCGCTCGTCATCCCTCAGACCCCTCGCGCGCATCCGAAAACTGCTCCAAATCCAAACCGGGCTGTCGTTACTGATGGGTCCGGATCATCCCCCAACATCTATAAAACATCACCGTTTTCTTTGTTGGACTCTCCTAGCTTATTTTTCTTGACCGTCCGATTTCAATCGGAGGGACTAGGTAGCCAAGCTAACCCAGGATCTTACCTGACTCTTCTAATTCTTTTCGGAGTTATTCTCAAATTCATTGCAATGTTTGACGTAAGAATAAATTATCATCAGACATATGTCTTTCTCCAAGATCTTTCAAATTCTTTTCATTGTTGATTCAACCTTTCTATTCTTCATGGTTCCGGAGTGCCTCAATAATTCATGGTGGTGTTTCGCATCATCATTCTCAACATTTGAAGACCGAAGAAGAATTTCTCCTAAATCTTGGTCCGTTCTCTTGAAGATTCATAGTTCTAGCTTATGCCATCCTCTCATAATTGTTTTCGATTGCGAGAATTCTTTTCATACCCATCCGGAGCATTTCATGAGTTGTTTCCATTTCTTTCCTCCGAAGCCCATTATATCAGAATTATTCATGCCATCTTTCATCTCTCGTTCTCCAAATCTTACCGGCGCATCATCAAGTATTCTCTAATCAATTCATGATCTCTTCGTTTCACTCGTATTTAAATTCTGCCAAGTATCTTTATTCAGTTTCTAATTCTTCTCGATGAATTGCGCCTTTGTTACTTTCATTTTTCAATTCTTACGGTGGTTCATTCAAGATTTCCCTTCCGTTGTTATCATATCAATTCATTCATTCTTTCCAATCCTACCGGCGGATCGTTGAAGACTTTTCTCAAGTTTGCGCTATATCTCTCTTAATTCTTTCTACAAGAAATAAGTGGCATGCCAAATCCATTGCTTGTCATCAATTTAAATTGGTGAAGGCTAAGCATAATGTAATTCTTATTCTTGTTTCAACCAAGTGATTAATTCCTTATTCCGGAGATTCATCAAAATTCTTGATCTCATTTGTTCATTTTTCTTTCCGGATCTCCAAGTTATTTCAATTATATCATTTCAAAGCTTCATCTAATCATTGCAAGGCTTCTCCCGGAGTTCTTTTCAACTTTCCCTTTCGTTTGATCATTCTTTTATTATCGGAGTTCTTCATGGAGGATCTACATGATGGTTCGTCAAGGATTCTTTTCATTTTTCAATTACTCTTCAAGATTCCATTCTCGAAGTGTTCTCAAGATCCTTGTTGGAAGAGCTCAAATATTCTTCTTCCTGCATTCCAAAGTGCACTTCGTTCTACCTTATCATTTGAAGTGGTGTTATGTCATTCTTGACAATTTGAGTTCGTGTTTCATGATTCACATGTTGTCAAGAATGAGATATTTAAAATCCACCAATCTCTTCGTTGGAGTTATCTTATGTCATGTTTCACCTAAAGCCTTCCCTAAGGAATGTTGCTATTGTGGTGCTTATCAATGACCTAAGCTTGCTCTTTATCATCTTGGTGGAAGAAGTTTTTCATCTCTTTGGTGTTCTCAATCAAATTAATTGATACCGCTAGTGGCTGGTTATAACCTCAAATGTTGGATGTTTTCCATAAGCCCACAACGAGCGTCTTTTCCTTGTTGATTTTCCAACAACTCTGTTCAACCCTTCTTCGTAAGGATGTTCTCAAATTCATTTCTAGTAGAAGATGTTCTTCTTCTTCGTTCTTTTCACTCCATTATTCATTCCGGAGGCTTTCTGATATTGCTCTCTTCGAACCATCATCTTTTCATATCAAGATCATGTTTTCTTTTCATTTCTGGCCCAATTAACAGGAGTGTCCTGTCCTCCATTCAAGTTCTCTCATCTTAACAAGTTTTGCCTCCCTTCTCAACCGGAGTGCTGTCTGAAATCTTTCTGACCCATTATGCCATTCTTTCAATAGTTCCGGAGGCAGTGTGTTGTTGATTTCATCAAGCGTCATCCCATCTTCTCAAGTTCATGTTAATTCCTTCCATTTTCTATTGGAGTGTTGTCCAAATTATGTCATTCTTGTTCCTTGTTTCTCTTTTCTACCGGTGTGCTTTCATATTAATTTTGATCCGTTAAGCTCTTGTTTCATGTCCTTCAACCTACAAGGTTCTCGCAATGTTCCTTGTTCCTCTTGCTGAACGGAGTGTTTTAAATTTTGTTCACCTCCGTCGTGTCATTTCTTCAAGCTTTGCGACCTCTCAAGGTTCTTTGGTTTCACTCGTTTGTCGAAGAAGCAACTTTGTCTTACCTCTTCCACTTCCGTTTCTCTCCGGTGCCATACTAGATCTCGGGACGAGATCCTCTTGTAGTGGTGGAGTGTTGTAACGCCCCGAGACCGACGCTCCAGACGCCTGCCATGTTTTTCGTGTTCGTTGTGTGTATTTATTTGTTTGTTGCATTCATCATCCGCATTGCATCGGCACTCGTTGCCGTCTTTGTTTTTAAAACTTGCATTCGTTCGTAGTTGCCGCGCTCCCCCCTTGTCTTCGGTGACCGTTCCGATACCAACCGTGTTTTCGGTTCCCTCTTGTCAAACCAACTATCCTCTCTCGTCATCCCTCAGACCCCTCGTGCGCGTCCGAAAACTGCTCCTAATCCGAAACGGGCTGTCGTTACCGATGGGTCCGGATCATCCCCCAACATCTATAAAACATCACCGTTTTCTTTGTTGGACTCTCCTAGCTTATTTTTCTTGACCGTCCGATTTCAATCGGAGGGACTAGGTAGCCAAGCTAACCCTTCCTATAAATAGACCCCTAACCCTAAATTTTAGGAGCAATGTCCCATCCATCCCCACGCCGCCGCCACTCCACCGAATCCCCCTCGGGATCTCCCCTGCCCGATTCACCCAACCAGCGCTCTCCCACCTCTTCGTTCCAGATGCCCGAGCCCCCAATCCAAATTCCTCTCGGCCTCCACCATGTAGCCTCCGACCACCTCCCTCGTCGTGCGCGCCCATCCACGAGCAGCCCAAGCCGCATCAGCCAGCCGCAGCACCTCCCTGGTCGATCTTGTGCTCGAGGCGCCCGAGTTCCTCGCCCGCTATCACCGGAGGAGCACCAAGGTCTCACCTCTTCCTCCTGTTTCTTTCTCCCTCTCTCATCTCTCTTCCCTCACCCCGAGCCTCCCTGTCTCTGTGCCTACAGGAGTCTTCGTCGTCGTGCCGTGGTGTCGTTCCCCTGCTTCGTCACGTCTGGGGCCTCTACCTCGCCGGAGCACCACGTCGCCCGCTCGTTCCCCTGCCTCCTGCATCGCGCCCTGTCGCCTGCTGCCTCCAGCCAGAACGAGCCGTCCCCGGCCACCTCGTCAGACCGGCTTCCCCCGGTAAGTCCTCGCGTCTCCATCCAGGTCCAGGCCGTCGTTCCCCTGCTCCTCCCTTCTCCTTATTTTCTTCCTCCTGCCCCCACTCACTCTCGATCTCTCTCTGTAACAGCAGCCATCGTCGCCGCCCTGCTCAGTTCGTCGCCCGCAACGGCGCAGCCGCCCCGCTCCCCTTCTTCACCGGAGTTCTTCGCCGCAAGACCCTTCCTCGAGGAGCGCTGCCGCCCTGCTGCCAAGTCCCGCCTCGCCAAGCCCCTGCATCGCGCCGTTGTTCCCTTGCTGCTATTTCTTTTCTTCAGAAACGCGCAGCAGCAACTCGAGCTGCTCGCCCCTCTGCTTCGCACGCTGGACCGCCAAGTCCCTCCTGTGCGCCAAGGCCGAGCCTGCGCCCCGCGGCCTGCCTCCTCCTCCTCTCTAGCTGGGCCGAGCCCATGGGTGAGCAGCCCTCCAGCCCCTCCTCTCTGTTCAGCCCAGCAGATTCGGCCCGGATGTTTTTTTCTTGTCTCCGCGAATTTAGTAATTATCCAGGATTTACAGATTTGCACAGAAGTCCCTAGTCTTCATGCATATAATAACTCATCAACCGTGCATCGGATTAAAATGATTTATATATGTAAAATGCTTAGAATTTAATCTAGTTTAATAATATGCCACTCTCATCCATGTTTGAAATGTTTAAAATGTTGTTTGTTTAAATTTTCTCGAATGCCATGTTAAAATGATTTATTTCATAGCTTAATAACCGTAACTCGGAATTTAATAAACTTTATATGTAAATGGGGTAGAAAAATGCATATATTAACGTGGTGCACTTTATTTTGCTCTTTAACAACATTAAAATTGTATTTATGGCAGAACAGTACCAAATCTAAAATATGCACATGGGGATTTTCCGGAATTGTTGTTTGTTGTTCCGGCCTCATTTAAACTTGCCTAAATAGGTAGTTTTCATATGCTTCACCTCTTGCCATGTTTAATAACATTTAATATTGTTGGGTACATAAACGAGAGAGAACTAAATAATTGATGTGGTGTTTCTGCAATATGCAACTTGTTGCATATTGAGCTCCACTTACTTTGTAGTGTTGTTTGTTGCACTTTGCCATGCCATGCTCATTAAATCGGACATGCAGCATACTTGTTTGTGCATCATGCCATGTGTATGTGGTGGTTGTTTACTATGTTGTTTGTTTATTTCCGGGTTGCTTCTCTCGTTAGCTTCGGTTTCGTTCCGGAGTTGTGAGGATTCGTTTGACTACATCCGTTTGTCTTATTCATGGACTCGTTCTTCTTCCTTGCGGGATCTCAGGCAAGATGACCATAACCTCGAAATCACTTCTATCTTTGCTTGCTAGTTGTTCGCTGTATTGCTATGCCGCGCTACCTACCACTTGCTATATCATGCCTCCCATATTGCCATGTCAAGCCTCTAACCCACCTTCCTAGCGAACCATTGTTTGGCTATGTTACCGCTTTTGCTCAGCCCCTCTTATAGCGTTGCTAGTTGCAGGTGAAGATGAAGATTGCTCCATGTTGGATTATGTTTATGTTGGGATATCACAATATCACTTATATTATTAATGCATCTATATACTTGGTAAAGGGTGGAAGGCTCGGCCTTATGCCTGGTGTTTTGTTCCACTCTTGCCGCCCTAGTTTCTGTCATACCGGTGTTATGTCCCTTGATTTTGCGTCCCTTACGCGGTTGGGTGATTTATGGGACCCCCTTGACAGTTCGCTTTGAATAAAACTCCTCCAGCAAGGCCCAACCTTGGTTTTACATTTGCCCCACCTAGCCTTTTTCCCTTGGGAGTCGCGCTCCCGAGGGTCATCTTATTTTACCCCCCCCCCCCGGGCTAGTGCTCCTCGGAGTGTTGGTCCAAACTAGAGCCACTTGCAGCACCACCTCGGGGAAACTTGAGGGCTAGTTTTAGTTGTACGTAGTGTTCATCCGGTGTGTCCTAAGAACGAGGTACGTGCGACTCCTATCGGGATTGTCGACACATCGGGCGGCTTTGCTGGTCTTGTTTTACCATTGTCGCAATGTCTTGTAAACCGGGATTCCGAGACTGATCGGGTCTTCCCGGGAGAAGGAGTATCCTTCGTTGACCGTGAGAGCTTATAATGGGCTAAGTTGGGACACCCCTGCAGGGTAATAACTTTCGAGAGCCGTGCCCGCGGTTATGTGGCAGATGGGAATTTGTTAATATCCGGTTGTAGAGAACTTGACACTTGACTTAATTAAAATGCATCAACCGTGTGTGTAACTGTGATGGTCTCTTTTCGGCGGAGTCCGGGAAGTGAACACGGCTTTTGGGTTATGTTTGACGTAAGTAGGAGTTCAGGATCACTTCTTGATCATTACTAGTTGACGACCGTTCCATTGCTCCTCTTCTCGCTCTTATTTGCGTATGTTAGCCACCATACATGCTAGTGCTTGCTGCAGCTCCACCTCACTACCCTTTCCTACCCATAAGCTTAAATAGTCTTGATCTCGCGGGTGTGAGATTGTTGAGTCCTCGTGACTCACAGATACTTCCAAACAGTTGCAGGTGCCGATGATACCATTGCAGGTGACGCAACTGAGCTCAAGTGGGAGTTCGATGAAGAACTTGGTCGTTACTATGTTTCATTTCCTGATGATCAGTAGTGGATCCCAGTTGGGACGATCAGGGATCTAGCATTTGGGGTTGTCTTGTTTTATTTTGGTTCCGTAGTCGGACCTATGTGTGTACTCTGATTGATGTATGATTTATTTATGTATTGTGTGAAGTGGCGATTGTAAGCCAACTCTTTATCCCATTCTTGTTCATTACATGGGATTGTGTGAAGATGACCCTTCTTGCGACAAAACCACAATGTGGTTATGCCTCTAAGTCGTGCCTCGACACGTGGGAGATATAGCCGCATCGTGGGTGTTACAAGTTGGTAATCAGAGCCATCCCCGACTTAGGAGCCCCCTGCTTGATCGAATCGTTGGCGTTGTTGAGTCTAGAAAAAAAATATTTTGAGTTTTAGGATTATATATATATCGGAGAGTAGGATTCTTTTTACTCCTCAGTCCCTTCGTCGCTCTGGTGAGGCCTCCTGACGTAGAAGTTTTGACTCTTCTCTCCTCAAATTTCACTAAAAAAAATTTAGGATCACGCGGGTATCTTGGAATCGTTCCGATGGTTTTGTGACGAGAACATTGTTCTTGGTGCCTCCTGACAGTTAGGGGTTGTGGCAGTGTCCCGGGGAGATGAGCTCCGAGGTGTTGTTGTCATAATTTTATCGTTGCAGTTCTGGAATACCTAAGTTTCGCCGACATCGAAAATCTCTTTTATGCAGTTGTTGGTGAGATCACCTCGACGCCACCCAGTACTGGGGCGGGAGTTTGGGAGTATTGCCATAACTCGTATAACGGATGCTTTTCGAAGGTTGAGGTAAATGATTTCCGGAGTTTTCTTGGTTATGTGTTGACGGATGGATACAGCTGGATCTCGGTATTGTTAGTTTGGGTGATATATTTTGTGTCCCCTGTATCCCCAACACCAGATTGCATAACCAGAAAGTTTCGGGAGTTTATAAGTGGGAATTCACGTAGCTCCTAGGATGTCTTTCCGACAGATGCATGATATGAGATTGGGGTTCGACGTCTAGTGGTCCGCCATCCATGGTTGGTTTTACAGTGGTCTCGTAGTGTCTTAAAGAGTCCTTGGCTATGCCGACTCGGGGACGCTTTGTATGTCATGTGCACTGCCATGTACATGATGGTGCTGTACGATCGAGCCCGTGTGGGCCCCACCACGAAAACTTCGGACGAAATCTCTATCATATGTTTGTTCCGGCTTATTCTGTAAGCCAAATCCTTTGTTTTGTTTTATTTGTGGTATTCGAGTTGCTTCGAAGTCAAATGTTGAATCCATACCTTTCCTAAAGGGTGTTCTCATATTGCTATGTGAATACTAATCCTTCTTGATCATCGAGGTCGTCATGTTAATTCGTTTCCAACCGGCGTGCTTCTCTTCAAGTGGATCCGATCATTTCAACATTCACAAGATCACCTCTCAGTTTTTCTCAACGGTGTTTATTCCATCTGCCCCAAGTTGCCTTTGTTTTCCCGCCCTCCCACCCTTTTCTTCAAGGACTCAGATTTCTTAATCGAGTATCCATCTTATAGATAGGAAGTCTCTCCATACTTTTCCGTAAATGTTCTTATCCGGTGATTCTCAGGAAGACACTAACGGAGCCTAAATGTAACGCCCCGGATGTAACTTTCCATATTTGTAACTCCAACTCTTGCCATTTTCGGCTATGTGTTATGATATTCCCTTCGTGGTCGGGTTTTGTTTTTCGTTTTGCATTTTTTTCATGTCATGCATCCCATATCATGTCATCATGTGCATTGCATTTGCATACGTGTTCGCCTCTTGCATCCGAGCATTTACCCCTTGTCCGTTTTGCAATCCGACACTCCCACACGCACCGACGCACCCCTCTTGTTTCTTTTCATGAGCGGGTGTTGAACGTTCTCGGAATGGACCGAGTCTTGTCAAGTGGCCTTGGTATACCACCGGTAGACCACCTGTCAAGTTTCGTTCCATTTGGAGGTCGTTTGATGCTCCAACGGTTAACCGGGGAACCGCAAAGTCCTTTTGTGTGTTGCAGCAAAACCCCCCTCCAAAAAGCCCAAAACCCATCTAAGTCCCATCCATGTTCTAGGTCATTCGATCACGATCGTGTGGGCGAGAACCGCACTTCATTTGGAGCCTCCTAGCTCCCTCTACCCATATATATGTGTTCCCCTCCGAATTTTCTCGCAGTCCAAACCCTAACCCCGCTCCTCCGCGCCGCCGGACACGTCCGCCGCCGGCTGGACGAAAACCGCCGCCGCCCGCAGCCTATCAGAGGCTGCCATGTGGCGCCCGTACGCCCCGCCGCCGCCGAAGCCCGGAGAGCCCACGCGAGGCCCCCGCAGCCCGGTCTCCCTCCGCCGTCGCCCGCGCGGGATCGCCGCCTCCCGGCCGGCAGCCGCTGCCGCCTCCGCCGTTCGCCGGCGAGCCCCGTCACCGACGCCGGCGCCGACCACGCCCGTCTCTGCGCATCTCCGGCACCGGTCGCCGCGCCCCCGAGCCCGCCGTCCCCGGCGCCTTCCTCCTCCCTCTCCGGTGCCTCGCCTCCCTCTCCCGAGCTCACTTCGGCGAGCTCGCGCTGCCACCGACGAACCGCGCCAGATCCAGATCGAGACGGTTGACCTCTTGCCCCTCTGATTTTTCTCTAAGTCCCGATTATTTTCACAATCTGTTGCATACTTCATCGCATCATAGCTCTCTACATATAGCTCTGTTTCGTGCGTGTAATATATCGAAATGTTCGGCTCGATATGCTCTTCACTTTGTTCCATTATGCCATGTTCATTTGAGTCCATCTTGATGCCCAAATCTCTGGTGCAAGAGTGCTAATTGCTGTTAACTGCTGTTACTTATCAGAACATGAGGATTTGTCATTTTTGATGCATTTGTTGTGTGCATCTTATGGGCATGAGCTCTACATGTGTTTTGATGTATGCCATGCCATCTTTACAGAGGTGTATGCCATGTATTTTTGTGATCTCTGTGGTGATTAGCACAAGCATGCAAACTAGGCTTCGTGATGTTTCTGTTTTCAGAGACTTAGTAATTTTGTTGCCATGTATCCTTGTGTCTACAGAGAGATCCATGCTTATTTTGGTGATGTTAAGTAAGGATGTTTTGTAGATATAGTTGTGCTCTATCCATCGATTCCCCTGTTTGCAATTATGGAGTGCCATAGCATGTCTTAATCTTGCTCTACTTTGCTATAAAATATTTCTGGCAGATTGTTTACATGTTATTCAATTTTGCCAAGCTTGTTGTAGTTGATCCTTTCATGCTATGTCTTTGCTCTTGCCATGGATAGCTTCATAAACATGCCATATTGCTGTAGGTATGCTTGTTTTGTCATGCAATGCTTTGTGATGAGTAATTTGAGCTCGCAAAGATGCCTTCATAATTCTGTTTATGCCATGCTCAGTTTTTCTGGTAAGCCTGAATCTGTTTATGAAACTTGCTATGTTTACATGGTTGCCATCATATCTTCTGGTCCTTATTGGCTCATAGTCAGTAAGGGACTTTTGTTTGATGCATTTAGTAGATTCATGCCATGCCTTGTTTTGCTATGTTAAGTTCCTGTAGCATGTTGATTTCTTGCTCTGAACATTGCTACCTGATGCTGTTTATGCCATGTCCAGTAATTTCACTAAGTCTGTGAACCTGTTATCTTTTGCACTTTTGCCCTGCTTGTTTGAACCTGTTATGTTGTGATCTAGCCGTAGCTCAGTGTCCATCTTTTGTCAAGAATCTCCTGTAGATTACTTCCATATGCTTTGTTGCTATGTTGGAGTGCTGTAGCATAGTTACGTGGTGTATTTTAAGTGCTATCTTGCTGTTAATCACAGAATCATGTCATTCTTGTTTTGCCTGCCATTAACCGTGCATCCGTTTCCGGTGATCTTTATATCGATTTCGACCGAAATCATCTCATCTTTCCAGTGGCATCCATGGTTTGCCAAGTTACTGCCTTGATCATCATTTTTCTTCCGGAGCACGCATATTGCACCACATACCACATCTCGCATATCATACATGTTTTGCATCATGTTGCTTGTGCATTTCCCGTGATTGATTGTGGTTCCGTTGCTTGTGTTCTTGTTTTGGGTAGAGCCGGGAGACGAGTTCGTGAACGAGGAACCTGTTGAGTACGCTTACGAGGATCAAGCTTTTGACAACTCTGAGAACCTTGCAGGCAAGATGACCATACCCTCGAAATCACTTCTATCTTTGCTTGCTAGTTGTTCTCTCTATTGCTATGCCGCGCTACCTACCACTTGCTATATCATGCCTCCCATATTTCCATGTCAAGCCTCTAACCCACCTTTCCTAGCAAACCGTTGTTTGGCTATGTTACTGCTTTTGCTCAGCCCCTCTTATAGCATTGCTAGTTGCAGGTGAAGATGAAGTTTGTTCCATGTTGGAACATGGATATGTTGGGATATCACAATATCTCTTATTTAATTAATGCATCTATATACTTGGTAAAGGGTGGAAGGCTCGGCCTTATGCCTGGTGTTTTGTTCCACTCTTGCCGCCCTAGTTTCCGTCATACCGGTGTTATGTTCCTTGATTTTGCGTTCCTTACGCGGTCGGTGATTTATGGGACCCCCTTGACAGTTCACTTTGAATAAAACTCCTCCAGCAAGGCCCAACGTTGGTTTTACCATTTGCCTACCTAAGCCTTTTTCCCTTGGGTTCTGCAGACTCAAGGGTCATATTTATTTACCCCCCCCCCCCGGGCCAGTGCTCCTTCGAGTGCTGGTCCAAACCGAGAGATGTCCGGCGCCCCCTGGGCAACCAGGGTCTATGCCAACCCGACGTCTGGCTCATCCGGTGTGCCCTGAGAACGAGATATGTGCAGCTCCTATCGGGATTTGTCGGCACATTCGGGTGGCTTTGCTGGTCTTGTTTTACCATTGTCGAAATGTCTTGTAAACCGGGAATCCGAGACTGATCGGGTCTTCCCGGGAGAAGGTTTATCCTTCGTTGACCGTGAGAGCTTATAATGGGCTAAGTTGGGACACCCCTGCAGGGTATTATCTTTCGAAAGTCGTGCCCGCGGTTATGTGGCATATGGGAATTTGTTAATGTCCGATTGTAGAGAACTTGACACTTGACTTAATTAAAATACATCAACCGCGTGTGTAGCCGTGATGGTCTCTTTTCGGCGGGGTTCGGGAAGTGAACACGGCTTTTGTGTTATGTTTGACGTAAGTAGGAGTTCAGGATCACTTCCTGATCATTACTAGTTGACGACCGTTCCGTTGTTTCTCTTCTCGCTCTTATTTGCGTATGTTAGCCACCATATATGCTAGTGTTTGCTGCAGCTCCACCTCAGTACCCCATCCCTTCCTATAAGCTTAAATAGTCTTGATCTCGCGGGTGTGAGATTGCTGAGTCCTCGTGACTCACAGATACTTCCAAATAGTTGCAGGTGCCGACGATACCAGTGCAGATGACGCAACCGAGCTCAAGTGGGAGTTCGACGAGGAACGTGGTCGTTACTATATTTGTTCTCCTGATGATTAGTAGTGGAGCCCAGTTGGGACGATCGGGGATCTAGCATTTGGGGTTATCTTATTTTCACTTGGATTTGACCGTAGTCGGTCTATGTGTGGATTTTGTATGATGTATGAATTATATTTATGTATTGTGTGAAGTGGCGATTGTAAGCCAACTCTCATTATCCCATTCTTGTTCATTACATGGGATTGTGTGAAGATAACCCTTCTTGCGACAATACCACAATGTGGTTATGCGTCTAAGTCGTGCCTCGACACATGGGAGATATAGCCGCATCGTGGGCGTTACACTAAACTTCATCATTATTCGTTCTCTTTCTTCTCTAGTGGTTTCAATTCAAGCTTGCGGTGTTGATCATATTCATTTCCTTGTTTCAAATGCTTTCTCATGCCGATGCAGCTCGTAGTCATTCAGCTCTCGCCATTCATTTGTTCCGGAGTGCTGAAGATATCTCTGAAGATTCGTGTTTCCACTCCGCATCAATTCTAACTATTTCGAAGTTGTTACCTCATTCAAGCCATTTAATAAAACCGGTGCTATCTCCTTTTCAAGTAATCATTTCAACGGTGTTTCTTTTGAGTGGGCCCTAACCCACGGGTCTTTTCCTAGGATCTTACCTGACTCTTCTAATTCTTTTCGGAGTTATTCTCAAATTCATTGCAAAGTTTGACGTAAGAATGAATTATCATCAGTCATATGTCTTTCTCCAAGATCTTATAAATTCTTTTCATTGTTGATTCAACCTTTCTATTCTTCATGGTTCCGGAGTGCCTCAATAATTCATGGTGGTGTTTCGCATCATCATTCTCAACGTTTGAAGACCGAAGAAGAATTTCTCCTAAATCTTGGTCCGTTCTCTTGAAGATTCATAGTTCTAGCTTATGCCATCCTCTCATAATTGTTTTCAATTGCGAGAATTCTTTTCATACCCACCCGGAGCATTTCATGAGTTGTTTCCATTTCTTTCCTCCGAAGCCCATCATCTCAGAATTATTCATGCCAGCTTTCAGCTCTCGTTCTCCAAATCTTACCGGTGCATCATTCAAGTATTCTCTAATCAATTCATGATCTCTTCGTTTCACTCGTACTTAAATTCTGCCAAGTATCTTTATTCATTTTCTAATTCTTCCCGATGAATTGCGCCTTTGCTACTTTCATTTTTCAATTCTTACGGTGGTTTGTTCAAGATTTCCCTTCCGTTGTTATCATATCAATTCATTCGTTCTTTCCAATCCTACCGGCGGATCGTTGAAGACTTTTCTCAAGTTTGCGCTATATCTCTCTTAATTCTTTCTACAAGAAATAAGTGGCATGCCAAATCCGTTGCTTGTCATCAATTTAAATTGGTGAAGGCTAAGCATAATGTAATTCTTATTCTTGTTTCATCCAAGTGATTAATTCCTTATTCCGGAGATTCATCAAAATTCTTGATCTCATTTGTTCATTTTTCTTTCCGGATCTCCAAGTTATTTCAATTATATCATTTCAAAGCTTCATCTAATCATTGCAAGGCTTCTCCCGGAGTTCTTTTCAACTTTCCCTTTCGTTTGATCATTCTTTTATTATCAGAGTTCTTCATGGAGGATCTACATGATGGTTCGTCAAGGATTCTTTTCATTTTTCAATTACTCTTCAAGATTCCATTCTTGAAGTGTTCTCAAGATCCTTGTTGGAAGAGCTCAAATATTCTTCTTCCTGCATTCCAAAGTGCAATTCGTTCTACCTTATCATTTGAAGTGGTGTTCTGTCATTCTTGACAATTTGAGTTCGTGTTTCATGATTCACATGTTGTCAAGAATGAGATATTTAAAATCCACCAATCTCTTTGTTGGAGTTATCTTGTGTCATGTTTCACCTAAAGCCTTCCCTAAGGAATGTTGCTATTGTGGTGCTTATCAATGACCTAAGCTTGCTCTTTATCATCTTGGTGGAAGAAGTTTTTCATCTCTTTGGTGTTCTCAATCAAATTAATTGATACCGCTAGTGGCTGGTTATAACCTCAAATGTTGGATGTTTTCCATAAGCCCACAACGAGCGTCTTTTCGTTGTTGATTTTCCAACAACTCTGTTCAACCCTTCTTCGTAAGGATGTTCTCAAATTCATTTCTAGTAGAAGATGTTCTTCTTCTTCGTTCTTTTCACTCCATTATTCATTCCGGAGGCTTTCTGATATTGCTCTCTTCGAACCATCATCTTTTCATATCAAGATCATGTTTTCTTTTCATTTCTGGCCCAATTAACAGGAGTGTCCTGTCCTCCATTCAAGTTCTCTCATCTTAACAAGTTTTGCCTCCCTTCTCAACCGGAGTGCTGTCTGAAATCTTTCTGACCCATTATGCCATTCTTTCAATAGTTCCGGAGGCAGTGTGTTGTTGATTTCATCAAGCGTCATCCCATCTTCTCAAGTTCATGTTAATTCCTTCCATTTTCTATTGGAGTGTTGTCCAAATTATGTCATTCTTGTTCCTTGTTTCTCTTTTCTACCGGTGTGCTTTCATATTAATTTTGATCCGTTAAGCTCTTGTTTCATGTCCTTCAACCTACAAGGTTCTCGCAATGTTCCTTGTTCCTCTTGCTGAACGGAGTGTTTTAAATTTTGTTCACCTCCGTCGTGTCATTTCTTCAAGCTTTGCGACCTCTCAAGGTTCTTTGGTTTCACTCGTTTGTCGAAGAAGCAACTTTGTCTTACCTCTTCCACTTCCGTTTCTCTCCGGTGCCATACTAGATCTCGGGACGAGATCCTCTTGTAGTGGTGGAGTGTTGTAACGCCCCGAGACCGACGCTCCAGACGCCTGCCATGTTTTTCGTGTTCGTTGTGTGTATTTATTTGTTTGTTGCATTCATCATCCGCATTGCATCGGCACTCGTTGCCGTCTTTGTTTTTAAAACTTGCATTCGTTCGTAGTTGCCGCGCTCCCCCTTGTCTTCGGTGACCGTTCCGATACCAACCGTGTTTTCGGTTCCCTCTTGTCAAACCAACTATCCTCTCTCGTCATCCCTCAGACCCCTCGTGCGCGTCCGAAAACTGCTCCTAATCCGAACCGGGCTGTCGTTACCGATGGGTCCGGATCATCCCCCAACATCTATAAAACATCACCGTTTTCTTTGTTGGACTCTCCTAGCTTATTTTTCTTGACCGTCCGATTTCAATCGGAGGGACTAGGTAGCCAAGCTAACCCTTCCTATAAATAGACCCCTAACCCTAAATTTTAGGAGCAATGTCCCATCCATCCCCACGCCGCCGCCACTCCACCGAATCCCCCTCGGGATCTCCCCTGCCCGATTCACCCAACCAGCGCTCTCCCTCCTCCTCGTTCCAGATGCCCGAGCCCCCAATCCAAATTCCTCTCGGCCTCCACCATGTAGCCTCCGACCACCTCCCTCATCGTGCGCGCCCATCCACAAGCAGCCCAAGCCGCAGCACCTCCCTGCTCGATCTTGTGCTCGAGGCGCCCGAGTTCCTCGCCCGCTATCACCGGAGGAGCACCAAGGTCTCACCTCTTCCTCCTGTTTCTTTCTCCCTCTCTCATCTCTCTTCCCTCACCCCGAGCCTCCCTATCTCTGTGCCTACAGGAGTTTCCACCGTCGCGCCGTGGTGTCGTTCCCCTGCTTCGTCATGTCCGGGGCCTCTACCTCGCCGGAGCACCGCGTCGCCCGCTCGTTCCCCTGCCTCCTGCATCGCGCCCTGTCGCCTGCTGCCTCCTGCATCGCGCTCTGTCGCCTGCTGCCTCCTCTCATCGCCTCGGCTCCGGCCAGAATGAGCCGTCCCCGGCCTCCTCGTCAGAACGGCTTCCCCCGGTAAGTCCTCGCGTCTCCATCCAGGTCTAGGCCGCCGTTCCCCTGCTCCTCCCTTCTCCTTATTTTCTTCCTCCTGCCCCCGCTCACTCTCGATCTCTCTCTGTAACAGCAGCCATCGTCGCCGCCCTGCTCAGTTCGTCGCCCGCAACGGCGCAGCCGCCCCGCTCCCCTTCTTCACCGGAGTTCTTCGCCCAAGACCCTTCCTCGAGGAGCGCCGCCGCCCTGCTGCCAAGTCCCGCCTCGCCAAGCCCCTGCATCGCGCCGCTGTTCCGCTGCTGCTGTTTCTGTTCTTCAGAAACGAGCAGCAGCAACTCGAGCTGCTCGCCCCTCTGCTTCGCACGTTGGACCGCCAAGTCCCTCCTGTGCGCCAAGGCCCAGCCTGCGCCCCGCGGCCTGCCTCCTCCTCCTCTCCAGCTGGGCCGAGCCCATGGGTGAGCAGCCCTCCAGCCCCTCCTCTCTGTTCAGCCCAGCAGATTTGGCCCGTGGATGTTTTTTTTTCTTGTCTCCGCGAATTTAGTAATTATCCAGGATTTACAGATTTGCACAAAAGTCCCTAGTCTTCATGCATATAATAACTCATCAACCGTGCATCGGATTAAAATGATTTATATATGTAAAATGCTTCGAATTTCATCTAGTTTCATAATATGCCACTCTCATCCATGTTTGAAATGTTTAAAATTATGTTTGTTTAAATTTGCTCGAATGCCATGTTAAAATGATTTATTTCATAGCTTAATAACCGTAACTCGGAATTTAATAAACTTTATATGTAAATGGGGTAGAAAAATGCATATATTAACCTGGTGCACTTTATTTTGCTGTTTAACAACATTAAAATTGTGTTTATGGCAGAACAGTACCAAATCTAAAATATGCACATGGGGATTTTCCGGAATTGTTGTTTGTTGTTCCGGCCTCATTTAAACTTGCCTAAATAGGTAGTTTTCATATGCTTCACCTCTTGCCATGTTTAGTAACATTTAATATTGTTGGGTACATAAACGAGAGAGAACTAAATAATTGATGTGGTGTTGCTCCAATATGCAACTCGTTGCATATTGAGCTCCACTTAATTTGTAGTGTTGTTTGTTGCACTTTGCCATGCCATGCTCATTAAATCGGACATGCATCATACTTTTGTGCATCATGCCATGTGTATGTGGTGGTTGTTTACTATGTTGTTTGTTTCTTTCCAGGTTGCTTTTCTCATTAGCTTCGGTTTCGTTCCGGAGTTGTGAGGATTCGTTTGACTACATCCGTTTGTCTTCTTCATGGACTCGTTCTTCTTCCTTGCGGGATCTCAGGCAAGATGACCATACCCTCGAAATCACTTCTATCTTTGCTTGCTAGTTGTTCGCTCTATTGCTATGCCGCGCTACCTACCACTTGCTATATCATGCCTGCCATATTGCCATGTCAGGCCTCTAACCCACCTTCCTAGCAAACCATTGTTTGGCTACGTTACCGCTTTTGCTCAGCCCCTCTTATAGCGTTGCTAGTTGCAGGTGAAGATGAAGATTGCTCCATGTTGGATTATGTTTATGTTGGAATATCACAATATCTCTTATATTATTAATGCATCTATATACTTGGTAAAGGGTGGAAGGCTCGACCTTATGCCTGGTGTTTTGTTCCACTCTTGTCGCCCTAGTTTCCGTCATACCGGTGTTATGTTCCTTGATTTTGCGTCCCTTACGCAGTTGGGTGATTTATGGGACCCCCTTGACAGTTCGCTTTGAATAAAACTCCTCCAGCAAGGCCCAACCTTGATTTTACATTTGCCTCACCTAGCCTTTTTCCCTTGGGAGTCGCGCTCCCGAGGGTCATCTTATTTTACCCCCCCCCGGGCCAGTGCTCCTCGGAGTGTTGGTCCAAACTAGAGCCACTTGCAGCGCCACCTCGGGGAAACTTGAGGGCTGGTTTTAGTTGTACGTAGTGTTCATCCGGTGTGTCCTGAGAACGAGGTACGTGCGACTCCTATCGGGATTGTCGACACATCGGGCGGCTTTGCTGGTCTTGTTTTACCATTGTCGAAATGTCTTGTAAACTGGGATTCCGAGGCTGATCGGGTCTTCCCGGGAGAAGGAGTATCCTTCGTTGACCGTGAGAGCTTATAATGGGCTAAGTTGGGACACCGCTGCAGGGTATAAACTTTCGAGAGCCGTGCCCGCGGTTATGTGGCAGATGGGAATTTGTTAATATCCGGTTGTAGAGAACTTGACACTTGACTTAATTAAAATGCATCAACCGTGTGTGTAACTGTGATAGTCTCTTTTCGGCGGAGTCCAGGAAGTGAACACGGCTTTTGGGTTATGTTTGACGTAAGTAGGAGTTCAGGATCACTTCTTGATCATTACTAGTTGATGACCATTCCATTGCTCCTCTTCTCGCTCTTATTTGCGTATGTTAGCCACCATACATGCTAGTGCTTGCTGCAGCTCCACCTCACTACCCTTTCCTACGCATAAGCTTAAATAGTCTTGATCTCGCGGGTGTGAGATTGCTGAGTCCTCGTGACTCACAGATACTTCCAAACAGTTGCAGGTGCCGATGATACCAGTGCAGGTGACGCAACTGAGCTCAAGTGGGAGTTCGATGAAGAACTTGGTCGTTACTATGTTTCGTTTCCTGGTGATCAGTAGTGGAGCCCAGTTGGGACGATCAAGGATCTAGCATTTGGGGTTGTCTTCTTTTATTTCGGTTCCGTAGTCGGACCTATGTGTGTACTCTAATTGATGTATGATTTATTTATGTATTTTGTGAAGTGGCGATTGTAAGCCAACTCTTTATCCCATTCTTGTTCATTACATGGGATTGTGTGAAGATGACCCTTCTTGCGACAAAACCACAATGCAGTTATGCCTCTAAGTCATGCCTCCACACGTGGGAGATATAGCCGCATCGTGGGTGTTACATAACGGGTCCGACTTGTGCGTGTGTGTTTGTGTGTGTGTGTGAGAGAGAGAGACCCATCGGTCGGTTCTCGTAAATACATCTTTCACCCACATGCATTGCTAATGCTCAGTAAAAACTTATATAGTTGACACAATCATATGGAACATCGTAGCACACTGAACTTGCATACAAAAATTTCACGCAGGCGGCACAACCAGGGTGGACGCAGCGGATCACTACGGGTAGGGCTATGTTGAAACCAACAAACTCGTACATAACGGTTCATCATCTTTATCAGTGACGGGGAAATATCTTTAATGATGTGCAAAGAAAACAGATAGACAACACAATAAGTTCTGCTTGCACATTAAGTTGACGTACAACCCTTTCTAAAAGAAGTTCAGGTACAAAAATATACAGGTCACAACCATATGTACTGGCACATCAGTGCTTCACACCCGTAGCTTGGATTTAACTAGTATCTGACAAGATTCAGTTGTTACCTCAAATTAGAGCACATCCAGGCAGCCAGCCCTGCCTCTTCTCCCAAAGAAGCAGTGGCCTCCGCCACGCGATGGAGTAGGCCATATACCGTCCATCGTTCCGAGCAACACGGGGAAGGTCTTACGTTGACTCCTGTAATGGATGTCGTCGACGGACCCTGGCACCAGTGACAGCGGCAGGACTTCGATTGATCAATTGACCACTTCTTCAACATGCATGAACACTCGATACAGGTACATCCCTAACGTGGTCCGCGGCGGCCTTGGTGGCGACGAATAGTACTACCCCGGTTCCTGCACCGGTATCTCAACACCAATCACCTTTGGTATGGTGGACGGCTTCTTCATCCATTCCATCACCGTCAGAGCCCAGCTGTCTGGAGGAACAAACATACTTAAGAGCTCACCTCCAAGGTCGTTGATAAGCTCATTCATGGACTCGTTGTTCCAAGCACATCGAGGCATGCCGTGGAAGGTAAGCTTTATTAAAAATTCAAGCTCAGAGGGCACCGAGCCCCATCCTGGGTGCCACCGATCAAAGCTCACCAGCATGCCATTGCAGAACAAACACCAGGAAGATTCGAACACACGACTGTGGTCGAAAGTTGTCCAGAACCTAACGAAGAAATCAGCCAGTGGAGGACAGACTTCGACGAGCAACTCACCTATTTGGATGCCGTGCACAATGCCTAGAGCTTTCACAAGGTCGTCCGGTGAGACGGGAGGTCGGTCGCCGTTGATGGTTACCATCAGCACTTTGCCAGCAAGCTGGTTGTCAAGCACCGCCATGCCACTGTTGAGCGACAGCACGAAACGCCCGAAGGCAGGATGGACGTCGGGATCTCCGGCTCGGAGATCCGCGTTGACTGGTGACATGATAGTGCGCTTGAGTACAGGGAGTACAGGAGGGGGATTTGGGGGAACTGGAGTTGGAATCGAGATTCCAGAGGTGGGGAAGGGGCGGGAGATTGGGGATGAAAAGGTAGCATGAATTTCGAACACGCGCCAATATGCTCTCGGTGCGCAAGCACACGAATAGATCGGTGGCGCCCACATGTCGGCCTAAGAGTCCATATTCTTTCTTTTTTTGAGAGCCCGGCCTGTTTTTAGGATCTGTTAAGAGCCCGGCCTGAGAGTCATAATTTACCTATTTTGCATTGCGTTACTACTCGGTCCCTTTTTCAACGACACGTCACTGGCCCAAACAAGTGTACATCATCGAAAAGACACTGAGCTCAAATTATAACTTGAAAAAAGGAGATATACTCTGAACACTGGAGAATGGTGATGGCCTCATTTATCCCACCAGCAGTTCGAGACAATGAACAGTTCGAATGATCCGTCCATCCTAGGGTGGTGGCTAGGCTCTATTTATACTGGCCTTGGTCCTCTTCCCCCAAAATTAAGGTGGGAAGGGATCCCACAACGGCCAAATTGGAAGGGAGACAACTAGTACATCTTATCCTTACGAAAGGTGGTCTTCGCGTGCAAAGTCTTTGGTCGTGTCGCCGTGGTGGGATCGGCGATGACTTCCGTCTTGCCGTCCTGGCGGTCTTGGTCTTGTTTCATGGGAATGGAAACCTTTGGCTGATTCCTCGGGACTCCGCGCCTGCACATGCCTCTTTAGCACCAAAGAGGAAACTGGTGTACTGCGCTCGCTGGCGCTCGCCTAGCCTTGGTCGTCATGGCTCACGTCATCTGAACCTCACGAGGTGAGGCTTGCATAGAGGTCTTCGCTCCTCAGGAGCTAGCCTGAGGAGGCCGCCCCTTATGGAGGTCTTGGTGTCGTCCCCCTCGCGAGGCTTGGCCCCTTGCGAGGGTCTTGAGTTGTCGATGCTGAAGGTGGGCCGTACTAGGCCATCGATGGAGCCACGCCATGGGCTGCAGGCAGGCAAGTCTGGGTACCCCCATTCCCACAACGCCGATAGTAGCCCCTGGGCCCAAGGCGCGCTCGAACTTGGCTTCGAGGCGAAGCCAAAAGGCAAGGGCAAAGCGCCGCGGGCCCTAACCATCTGCGGCCTTGGTCGACGTGTGGCGATGATGGGACATGGGCACCCCCACTCGCCCGCGCAGCCTCGATTACTGCCAGTCTTAGCGGCCGCCTGTTGCTAGCGCAGCCTTGCCATCATTGCCCGTCGTGCTCGCCCTTAACTCCTCCTCTTTCCTACGACCTCGCAGCT
The DNA here is from genome assembly GCF_018294505.1 of Triticum aestivum. NCBI lineage: Eukaryota > Viridiplantae > Streptophyta > Magnoliopsida > Poales > Poaceae > Triticum > Triticum aestivum. Next base: position 206,884,528 of record NC_057802.1, on the reverse strand, counting down.
CTTCTTCCAGACTCGACGCCGGCGCCAATCTTCTTGCACTGCCATGGCCCCACGGTCGAAGAAGAAGGGAAAGGCCTGTGCCCCGGCCGATTCTCGGCCAGTCTTTGAGCCTGCTCTTGAGCGGACGACGGTGATCAATCAGGAGGGGTTGGCCAAAGTCCAGCTGGCCCTTGCCGCTGATTCCAATGAATGGAAAGCAACGACGGCTTGGCCCGTCTATCGGGCTTTGGTCGACATGGAGGCCACCGAGATCCCCATCAATCTTCATGCCCTCTTGGCTGGCCTGATCCCCCCTTTCTCTGATTTCTTCAATGCCATGATCTCGCATTACCAGATCCAGGCGCTGCATCTGGCCCCCAATGCATCACCCTCCTCGCTGTCTTCGCCTTCCTGTGCGAGGCTATGGTGGGCATTACTCCCGCCGTCACCTTGTTTAGCCATTTCTTCTCGCTCCACCTGGTCGACGCCCGCCAGCGCTCGGGATGCGTGGCCTTTCAGGCCATTCCATCGACGGCTGACTCGGGCATTGACTTCATGCTCTGCCCAGATGTGAGGGGATTCCGGAACCAGTGGGTGTACGTGGATGCCGACACGCTCAGCCCCCTGCTCCTGCTGCCACGAGTGCCGGTGGTGCCCAACTCCAGCTGGGGGCAGGTGAAGCTCGTTGACCGTCGGCTTTCCCATGTCTGGCCCAGGTTGGCCTAGTTGGAGAAGGTCAGGGCGACGGCGCCGATGGTGGTGAAGGAGTTCGTGTGGCGGCGCATCGCCCTGTTCCAGCGCCATTATAGCCCAATGCGGGACTTCACCAGCTCCAAGGATCCCATGAGGCTCCAAGTGCCTTCGCTTCCTCCCAAGATGCTGCGCGCGATGCTCGAGCTCCTAACAGGCGACCCCGCGCCTTTCGTGCTTCCGGAGGATAGTTTCCTCTTGTATCTTTGCTCAAACAAAGAGGAATTCGTGAGGTAGATGCCTTTCTTCGACGAGTGGGGGCTTCACCCGCCGGGCCTTGAAGGGCCTCATGAGAACCCCGTCTTGGTGGCTCCCGTGCTTGTCTACCCCGTGGCGCGCACCCCAGATGATGATGCAAGGGGGCGAATGCCCTCGAGTACTCCTAAGACGACCGCTGGGGAGCGGGCGTCGCCAAGCGCTTCCGAGGTAGCCGCTCCTGAAGCCCCGGCGAGCGCTCCCGAGGTTGCCACTCGAGGGCTGGTGCTACCCGATGCTCCTGAGGCTGCCGCCCCTGAAGCCCCAGGGAGTGCTCCAGCTGCTATCGGCATCCTGGGAACGGGGGTACCCAGACTTGTCTACCTGCGGCCCATGGCGTGGCTCCGTCGACGGCTCGGTACAGCCCAACTTCAAGCATCAACAACTCAAGTCCTTCGCGAGGGGCCAAGCCTCACCAGGCAGACGACACCAAGACCTCCACGGGGCATGGCCTCCGCAGGCTAGCTCCCGAGGAGCGAAGATATCTATGCAAGCCGCACCTCCCGAGGTTCATATGATGTGAGCCATGACGACCAAGGCCAGGCGGGCGCCAGCGGCCGCAGTATGCCAGTTTCCTATTTGGTGAAAAGGAGGCAAGCGTGGGCATGGGGTCTCGAGGAATAAGGCAAAGGTATCCATTCTGGTGCAACAAGACCAAGACCGCGAGGACGGAGGTCATCGCGGAGCCCATCGTAGCGTCACCACCAGAGGCTTTTGCAGGCGAAGACTACTTTTGTCAGGATAGATTGTACTAGCTATCCCCCTTCGAATTTGGCCATTGTGGGATCCCTTCCCACCTACATTTGGGAATAGGACCAAGGCCGCTATAAATAGGACTTACCCACCACCATGGAAGGGAGGATCCATTCCACCCTGACCAACTCACCAGCTCGACGAGCACAAGAACACCTCACCTCCTGAGGCTGTTCGACCACAGTACTAGTTCATCCTGAGCCCCTCGAGGCAATCCACCACAAAGCTGGAGTAGGGTGTTACACCGAAGGGTGGCCCGAACCAGGATAAACTGTTGTGTCCCTTGTCCATTAGATTCATCTAGCTAGGCCGTGGATTCGGTGAGCAGGCGCACTGGGGAGGACAATCTTCGCACGCACCCCAGAGTTCGAACCTCTCAAGGGTCTGCGGAACCCTGAATCCGATATTTGGCACTCCAGGTAGGGGTGTGTCAAAGCTTTGCCTCTCCGTCCACTTCGATTCTCCGTCCGCTTCGCTTCTTAGTTCAGCTCCCATGGCGAGCACCGCTCCTCGGGCCAGATCGACGAGCGCGCACGGAGGCCTTGTGGGTCTCCGGGCCTTCACCCCCGCCTTGCTGCAGGTGCAGTGGCCGCCCAAGTTCAGGCCGGAGATGCCGCCTCGCTACGACGGTGTGGCGGATCTGGCAGGTTTCCTCCAGGCCTACGAGGAGGCCGTTCGGGCGGTCGGTGGCAACGACAAGGTCATGGCCAACTGGTTTCCCATGGCCCTCACTAGCATACCACGTGCCTGGCTGCTCAGCCTGCCAGGATCTTCTGTAGCCTCTTGGGAGGAGTTGCATGGCCTCTTCGTCACGCGCCTCACGGCACCGGCGCCCCTCGCCGTCTCAACCCTCCTCGGCGGTTCGCAGGCGCCGCCCTCGGACCGCCACGTCAAGCGGTTCTTCCGCCAAGTGGGTGCCGCCCGCGTGTAGCAGGGAGCTCCTCTGGGGTGGGCGGCGCCCAAGGCCGACCTCACCTTCGACTCGAGGGACCACCCTGCGACCATCGCGGGCGCGGGCGCGCTCCCGATACTCTGCACCCCCACCATCTACAACGTGGCGGTGACCGAGACCCTCATCGACGGTGGAGCCGGTCTCAACGTGCTCTCTGTGGAAGCTTTCGGCCTGCTTCACGTGCCACATGGCCGGCTCCGCCCAACCAAGCCGTTCTCCTGGGTTTTTGACGGCTCCATCAGCCCCCTGGCGCAGATCCACCTCCCCGTCACCTTTGGCACCCGCGAGAACTACTGCACCAAGCTTATTGACTTTGACATTGCCCGCATTAGCCTCCCGTACAACGCCATCCTTGGATACCCAGCCCTGGCCAAGTTCATGGCAGCAACTCACCCCGCCTACAACCTCATGAAGATGCGGGGGAGCAGTGGCGTCCTCACCGTGGCCGGAGACACCAAGGAGGCCCTGACGGCCCTCAAGCTCGCCTTTAGGGCCGCGGCGGTAGCGTGCCCAGCTGATGAAGGGGCCCCTAAGGTCCCGGGTGCTGCGCCGGCGAAAAAGAAGCAGCTGCTCTCTCAAGATCGAGCCGAGACGAAGCAGGTGCCGGTTGACAAGGATGGGGCATCAGGAGCCACCTTCACCATAGGTGCTAACCTCGCCCCAGACCAAGAAAAGGCATTGGTCGATTTCTTGCGCGCAAACAAGGAGGTGTTCACGTGGGAGCCCAAGGATTTGGTCGGAGTCCCAAGGGGCTAATCGAGCATCACCTGAGGGTGTGCCCCAACGTGCACCCGGTGAAGCAGAGGGCGCGGCGGCAGTCCACGGAGAAGCAGTCATTCATTGTCCAAGAGACCCGCACGCTGCAAGACGCTGGTGTCATTCGGGAGGTGCGGTACCCAGAATGGTTGGCGAACCCGGTCATCGTCCCCAAGAAAGGCGGCAAGGAGCGCATGTGCGTCGACTTCACCAACCTTAACAAGGCCTGCCCTCAAGACCCCTTCCCGCTTCCGCACATCGACCAGATCGTCGACTCCTCCACCGAGTGTGACCTGCTGTACTTCCTGGACGCATTCTCAGGCTATCACCAAATCAAGATGGCGGTGCAAGATGTTGAGAAGACGGCCATCTTGACCCCATGCGGGGTGTATTGATAAACCTACATGCCCATTGGGCTACGTAACGCCAGAGCAACCTTCCAGCGGCTGATGCACATCGCTCTGGGCCGACAGCTCGGGAGGAACACCGAGGCATACGTCGACGACATAGTGGTGAAGTCTCGGGAGGCGAGAACCCTCATCGAGGACCTGGAGGAAACGTTTCGACAGTCTGCGCAAGGTGGACCTACGGCTTAACTCGGAGAAATGTGTGTTTGGCGTCCCCTCTGGCAAGCTGTTGGGCTTTCTGGTGTCGTACAGGGGAATCGAGGCAAACCCGGAGAAGGTCAAGGCAATAGAAAGGATGAGTCCGCCATAGACTCTTAAGGAAATGCAAAAGCTGGCGGTCTGTGTGACCTTGCTAGGACAAGCTCTACTACGTCATGCAGCTCTCCTTCCAGTAGGGCGAGAAGGTCTCCAACAACATCATGGAGTACGAGGGCTTGATCGCCGGTCTCAAGGCTGCGGCAGCCTTGGGGGTGAAGCGCCTCACCTTCAAGGGAGACTCCCAGCTCCTCGCCAACTTCTCCAACAAAGTATACGAGCCGAAGGACGAGCACATGGAGACATATCTTGCGGAGGTACGCAAAATTGAGAAACAATTCTTGGGCCTAGAACTGCAGCATGTGCCTCATGGCATGCACAAGGAAGCCGATAATATCGCCAAGAGAGCGTCCAGGCTTCTGCCTCAGGAGCCCGGCGTCTTTGAGGAGTGGCACTTCAAGCCTTCAGTAGCCCCTCCTGCTGCGGAGCCAACACTGCCTCAGGAGGAGCTCCCCCCAACACCAACCTCGGGAGCCCCCGCCTATGGCCCGACCTCAAGAGCGCGCCTGCTCCCCGCGCTTGAGCCTCAGGTGGGGTGCTGGACCGAAGAGTTCAAGGCATACCTGCTTAAGGGAACCCTGCCGGAGAAGGAAGAAGACGCGGAGCGCGTGGCTGGCAGGCCACTGCCTACTGCATTCAGGACGGTGAGCTCTACCGGAAACGGCCAAATGACGTTTCTTTGCGATGCATCTCCAGGTTGCAGGGGTGTGAGCTGTTGACCAACATACACGGTGGGGACTGCGGGCATCACTCGTCATCGCGCACCCTCGTGGGCAAGGCATTCCGCAGCGGATTCTATTGGCTCACGTTGCTCAACGATGGCACCGAGCTGGTGAGGTCATGCGAAGCTTGCCAGTGCCACGCCAAGCAAATGCACCAGCCTGCTCAGGGTCTCCATACCATCCCGCTCTCGTGGCCGTTCGCGGTCTGGGGGCTGGACATCTTGGGCCCGTTCCACCGAGCGCCCAGGGGCTACCGCTACCTCTACGTCGCCATCGACAAGTTCACCAAGTGGGCAGGGGTGGAGGCTGTCCGCACTATCCCAGCCAGCTCGGCAGCTAAGTTCATCAAGGGCCTCGTGAGCCGGTTTGGGGTACCAAATCGTATCATCATGGACAATAGCTCGCAGTTCACTAGTAACCTCTTTAGAACATACTGTGCTAACCTTGGAACGTAGATATGCTACGCCTTAGTGGCACACCCCAGGAGCAACGGCCAAGCCGAACGCGCAAACGTGGAGGTCCTGAGGGGCCTCAAGGCAAGAACTTTCAAGAAGAAGCTCGAGGCATACGGCAGGGGCTGGCTGGATGTGCTCCAGTCCGTGCTATGGTCCATCCGCACCACCGCGACCAAGCCAACCGGCAAAACTCCATTCTTCCTCGTCTACGGAGCCAAAGCGGTTCTCCCACACGAGGTCAAGCATCGCTCCACGTAGGTGTTGGTGTTTGACGAGGCACGCCAGGACGCCACGCGGGGGATGGACCTCATGCTGGGGGAGGAACGCCGCCGTCAAGCTTCGCTACGAGCGGAAAGGTACCAGTAGGCGCTGCAGAGGTACCACTGCCGCAGCGTCCGCTCCAGGACGCTCGAGGTGGGTGATCTCGTCCTAAGGCGGGTGCTCACTAGGGAGGGGCTACATAAGCTCTCTCCCATGTGGAAGGGCCTATTTAGGGTTGCCCGCGTCTCGAGGCCTGGCGCCTTGCGCCTGGAGACGCAGGACGGGATCCCCATCCAGAATGCCTGGAACATCCAGCACCTCCGGAAGTTCTACCCATGAAGCAAGGCCCAGTGCTTGTGAAGGTCTCCGCTCATGGCACTATCACGTAATAATGAGTGGGGATATACACGCCCCGGAGTCTCCGGAGTGCCCCCCTCGGGCCGCGGGGGCTCCCTCCCATGTCCTAGTGGCAGCACCTAGCTCCACGCTAGTGAGAAGACTAGACTAGGTGCCAGATGCGGCTTTTCATTTGCTTGCTTTCTGTTGCTGGTTTGCAACCTTTTAATGGAATTTGTAGTCGTAGCGTTTCTCAATTGCCAAGTTGGGTTTTTTCTTCTTTTGCTCTGCTCGTTTTTCTTCTCCGGATCAGGGAGAACGGAAGTTGCCCATCGCTCTTCCTCGCGCGCCTCGCGCGGGGGGCTGGTAGGTGTGTGTGTGTGTGCGTTGGGCTTGCCCATGCTGTGAACACACCTCGCCAAAGCCCTATCGCCCCAGAGCTTCGGCTTCCTTGATCTTCGCGAGGCGCCCTTGAATGAGCTCATGATTTACGCACCCTATCTAAGTCCATGCCCCCGGGTACTGCGACGCGGTGCACTAAGCCACGACTAGCCCATGCCAGAGGGCTCACGCAAGGAAGAACAGGACACCCGACAAGTTTTCTAACAATTCTGCAGATTTACGATGTCTCCTGAGGCCAACGGCTCCTGAGTCGGCAGCAAGGGGGCCTCACCAGATGCTGAAGGGTGCGCCCTCGCGAGGTGGGAGGTTGCCGCGAGTGTATCAAGCTAAGTTATCCTACCGCACCTACTCGGAACATGAACATCACAGCATGACATCAGAACAATAAACATAACATAGTGGCATAAGTACCATGGTTCATTACACGCCCCAGCAGGGCCCTCTACTTTTTTCAAAATGTAGGAGAAAGGAAAGGTCAAACAAAAGCGGCCCACACGACCGTAGCAGCTCCCGAGGCCTAGCTCCGGAGGCTCTCCGGGCTCAGCCTGAGCCTTCCTCCCGCTTCACCGGGGCATGGCGACGAGAAGATCCGCCACCTCCCTCAAAGCGAGCGCGGCAACGTGGCGGCTGGTCGTAGCCGCCGTTACTTGTGCTCTTGCTGGAGGAGGAGCCGCCGCTGCTGAACGAGCCGCGGCCGTCGCCAAGGGCAAGCTCACCCTCAGCGTCGCCATGGCTGTCGTCAAGGCCAAGCTCATCGTCGCCGCCGTCGTCTTTGGGGCAGCACCCTGCGCGGCGGCCATCTTCCCCAAACACCCTCACGTAGAGGGTCGAGACGCCGTTATACTTGAAGTGGAGGCTGCACCTCCCACTCAGGCCGCGCGCGTGGGGAAACGCCTGCCAGCCATGGTTCAAGGCCACGTTCCTGGTGGCGGAAACTTCAACCCCGACCCATGAAGCCTTGCTGCTGCAGCCGTCAGCCTGCAGCCAGAGGCAGTCAAGGCCAGCGACCGGCAGCTCTCCCACGAAGAAGCTGGGGAGCGAGAGCCAGGTGCCGGTCGGCCTCTCCTACCACACAACAAACTCCAGAAGCACCTCCGCCGAATGGAAGCGCGGCCGAGGAGGCCGGACGACCACGGCGCGCCTCCCTCCATCATAGGGGCTGCCTCGCCCAGGCGGCTACGACCGTGAGAAGAAGCGCCGCCGAGGCCACTCGAGGCGCGCCCGCGCCCCCGAGGAGCCACCACAGGAGTCACGACATGCTTGCGGGGGCGACTTCGCCCTCTCTTGGGCGGCGACGAGCCGGGCCCCTCGTTGGGGGCCCTCCCCTTCTCGGCAGCAGAGAACTTCCTCATCGGTGCCATGGGTGCTACGACAAGACGGCGAGGCAAGAACGAAGAAGAAGGAGCGGGTGGCGAGAAGACGGAGATGAGCAAAGGGGCTCTGCCCCTCCCCTCATTTATAGCCAGAGCAAGGCCAACCGCCGACCTGCACGATCCCACGCAATGATGTTTTTCTCTGCATGCATCAGAGTCTCGTCAAGTCGAACGGTTGTCGAGGCAACATGGGGAAGCGGAGACGCCCGCGTCCCATCAATCACCACGCGTTAACCGAGGCCGCACGCGGTTAGGGCCCACGACGCTCCACACTTGCACTTTCGCTTCGCCTCGAAGCCATGTCCGAGCGCACCTTGGGCCCGGGGGCTACTGTCGGTGTCCTAGGAATGGGGGTACCCAGACTTGCCTCCGTGCGGCCCAAGGCGTGGCTCCGTCGACGGCCCAGTATGGCCCAGCTTCAAGCATCAACAACTCAAGACCCTCGCGAGGGGCCAAGCCTCGCGAGGCGGACGACACGAAGACGTCCACAAGGGGCGGCCTGTAACACCCCGAGATCGATGCGCCAAATGTCGTCCAATTATTCGCCGTCGTTGCCTTGTCATCCGGTTGCGTGTTGCACTTTCCCATATCATCATATGCATTTCACCTGCATGTTTTTCAATCTTACATTCGTTCGGGTCTCCTAGTTCTCTCTGTTGTCCATTCCGAGCCCATTCACACTCGCACGCGCCCGCGGCACCTCCGAAATATTATTTTATAAGTGGCATAAAAACATTCTCGGAATGGGTTGAAAGTTGGCGTGCGGTGTTGTTATATTGTAGGTAGACCGTCTGCCAAATTTCGTGGTATTCGGAGTCCATTTGATAGCTCAACCATCATCCGTAGCAGCACCGTTGCCGGTTTATTCGTCGGACGTTTCTGGTCTCCGAAAACCATGCCGGGCTGCATTTCTCCCCTCTCCTCTCAGCCCAACCCCCTCTACACAGCCCATCTAACCCACCTAGCACCCCTCCGACCGGAGCCATTCGATAGCGATCGGAGGGTCCAGAAACCCACCTAAACCCCAGCCCTTTCTATATATAGCCCCTACCCCTGCCAAAAATGGCCTAAACAACCTAACCCCCTCCTTCCCCCGCAACTGCCGTCGTCTCCCACCTCGTTTTCAGTGCCAGCCACCGCAGCTCCGCCACTTGGCGCCACCGCCGCCGCGTTTTCAGCCAATCCCAGGCGGCCACGTCGCCCCGCAGCCGGCTCCCGTCCAACCTGCAGCCTCCACGCGTCCCCGCAGCTCCTCCCACTGCCGTCGGCCCGCCTGAGCCCACGCGGGCCCCTCCGAAGCCCATCAGAGCCCGGCGCGCCCGCACCCCCGCAGCCGAGCTCCTGCGCCTCCCGTGCCCGAGGTCCTCCGCCCTGCCTCGTGCCTCACTCCTCGCCGGAGCCCTGCATCACCGCCTCCTCACTGACCCGCCTGCCGGCGACTCATCGGGCCGCGCGCCGTCGTCTCCTGCAGCCGCACCACGACGGGGCTGACGCCAGTTCCAGCCGGCGCCTTCGGATCCATGAGCCGCGCCGCCGAGCTCGTCGTCCTCTCCGTTGCTGGCCAGATCCGGTCGCCCGCCGCCGGATCCGCCCCATCCCGCGCCTCCACACCCATCGCCGGCCATCGTCCCCGCCGCCAAGGTCGCCTACGCCCCCTGCCCCTTGCCTCCTTCTCGTGCTCCTAAGGCACGAGGGAGACGGTGCCCGAGCGCCAGCTCCGGCCTGCTCGTGGGCTGGCCCGTCCCAGTCTGCCCGGCCCGCATCCTCAGCGAACTGGGCTCGGCTAATCTCGTGCCCTGAGCGTCATATAGTTTTTAGCGCTCATCTATTTTTTCTGAAAACTGCTAAGTCCCTGAATTGCTATATTATGTGTGCATCTTTGTCATGTCATAACTTTGTGCATGTGGCTTCGTTTTGCGTGTATAATATGTCAAAATGTTTATCTCTGACTTCTCTACATCTTGGTATAGTTTGCATGCATGTTCATATTGATGCCCTAATCCTCGTTGCAAAAATGCTATGATATAATCTGCTGGAAACTATTATAACTTGCTGATTTGTCTTTTTCATAGCATTTTGTTTGTTTAACTTTGGAGCATCATGTCAACATGTTTTAAGAGAATCTTCATGCCATCTTTACACTGGTGCAATCCGTGTATTTTTATGTGCCCTGTGGTGACTAGCACAAGCATGCAAAGTAGGCTACTTGCTGTTGCCGATTTCAGTGACTTGGGAGTTTTCTGCTAAGTCTGAACCTGCTATGTTAACTTGATGCTACAAGTGAATCCATGCATAATTTGGAGATGCTCAGTAAGGATGTTTTGTAGATCTTGCTATGCTCTATCCATACATTCCCTTGGTTGCAATTATGGCCTGCTATAGCTTGTCATTACCATGCTCTCAATTTGCTAAATAATGTTTCTGTCAGCCTGTTAGCAGTAAGTTCATTTTTGCCATGTGAATAGCTAGTGATATCTGCATCCTATCACCATGTTCTTGCCATGAGTGGCTGTACAAACATGTCATCTTGCTGTTGGTAATATTCACATGCCATGAAATGCCTTGAGATGAGTTGCATAAGTCTTTGAATCTGTTATCGTTTGCCATATTGCCATGATGTTTTGAGCATGTTATAGTGGTTTCTAGCTGTAGCTCATTGATCATGTTTTGTAGTGCTTGACATGTAAATGCTTGCCATGCCCTTTGATGCCACGAGTTGTTCCTGTAGCATATACTTTTGTTGTCTCATAGTATGCATCATGACTCTGTTTTCAGTCTGAAAATCTGTTATAACTTGCAATCTTGTCTTGATGAATGCCATTGATCTAGATGTTATATGGAGATGCTTAGTAATCATGTTTTGCCATATTTAACCTGAACTTTAATTCCATGCTTTTTCTTGTTATGTTCTTGCATTGTAGCATCATTGTTTCATACCTCCAACATGTCAACATGATATTTCTGCTCACATATATGCCCTGTTTTTCAGTCATAATCTGTGTTATGAAGTGGCTTGTTGCATTGATCATAATGGATTAATCATGATGCCTATGAACCTGAACCTTGATGCTAATTGAAGCTTGTAATATGTACTTTAAGTGCATATCATGTTTAGGCCTATCTTGTTCTTGTAGCATGTTGTTATGGTGCTTGTAAGATGCCTAGTTGCTGTTTTGGACAGCTTGTCCTTTAAACTTGTTTCGTGTGTGTAACACCCCGCATGTAACTTGCCATATTTGTAACTCCGACTCTTGCCATTTCCGGCTATGTGATATGTTTTTCCCTCCGTTGTCGGGTTTTGTCTTTCGTTTTGTATTTTGTCATGTCATGCATTTTCATATCATGTCATCATGTGCATAGCATTCGCATACGTGTTCGTCTCATGCATTCGAGCATTTTCCCCGTTGTCCGTTTTCCAATCCGGCGCTCCTATCTCCTCCGGTGCAGCCCTCTAGCTTTCTTTCGTGTGCGTGTGTCAAACTTTCTCGGAATGGACCGAGGCTTGTCAAGTGGTCTTAATATACCACCCGGAGACTACCGGTCAAGTTTCGTTCCATTCGGAGGTCGTTTGGTACTCCAACGGTTAACCGGGCCTCCGCAATGTCCATTTGATTGTCCAGCAAAAACCCCCTCCAAAACCAGCCCAAAGCCCGCCAAACTCTCTTCCATGCTCTAGGTCGTTCGATCACGATCGTGTGGGCGAAAACCGCACCTTATTTGGAGTCTCCTAGCTCCCTCTACCTATTTATATGTGGGCATCCCGAAAAACGAAATCTCAGACGAAACCCTAATTTCCCCTCTCCGCGGGCGGACGCGTCTAGCCGCCGCCGGACAACGTCCGCCGCCGCGCCGCCCGGCCAATCAGAGCGCGACACGTGTCGCCGCCGCCTCTTCCACCGCGCCGGCCCGCGAGCCCGCCGCGGGCCCGCCGGCCCGTTCCCCGCCGCCCGCGCGCCCGCCGCCGCCGCGCTCGCCTGCCCCGCCGCCGTGCCCGCGCGCCGCCGCCTGTTCGCGCCGCCCCGCGCCGCCGCCAGCCCGCCGCCGGCCTCCTCCTCCGACGCCGCCGGCCCCGCCGCCTCCTCCCTCCGGCCTCGCCTCCGGCTGCCCGCGCCGGCGCCGCTCCTTCCTCCGCCGGCGAGCAGCGCACCGGCCACCGCGAGCTCGAGCCCGAGCACGGCCTCTCCCTCGATCCAATCTGGTAGACATTGTAGCCCCGTTGACTTCCCTCGTTTCGTTTTTTTTTGTCTAAGAATTCTATCCGCAAGTACTCCTGTTCCCGATGCGATAACTTTGTGCATGTAGCTCCGATTCGCGCGTATAATATGTCAAATTGCACCATTTTCATTAGAGGTCATTTTGATGCCCAAATCTTCGTTGGAAGAGGGCTAGTTGCTGTTAATCTCTGGTTCTTATCAGAACTTGGAGATTTGTCATTTTTGTATAATTTAATCTGTGCATCTTTTGAGCATGAGCTCTACATGTGTTTTGAAGTATGCCATGCCATCTTTCCAGTGGTATAGTCCATGTATTTTTGTAATCTCTGTGGTGACTAGCACAAGCATGCAAAGTAGGCCCCGTAATATTTCGTTACTATGCAAAGTAGGTCCTAGTCTGCTGTAATTTTGTTGCCATGTAATCTTGATGCTAGAGAGAGATCCATGCATATTTTGGAGATGTTCAGTAAGGATGTTTTGTAGATATAGTTGTAATTGATCCATTCATGCAATTGTTTGCAATTTTATAGTACCATAGAATGACTCAATCTTGCTCTACTTTTGCTATAAAATATTTCTGGCAGATTCTTAACATGACATGCATTTTTGCCAAGCTTATTGTAGTTGATCCATACATGCTATGCAATTGTTCTTACCATGGATAGCTTCATAAACATGCCATCTTGCTGTAGGTATGCTTGGTTTGTCATGCATTGATCTGTAGTGAGTGCATCAAGCTCACAAAGAGGCCTACATATTAATATTTCTGCCATGCTCTGTTTTCTGCCAAGTCTGAAACCTGATAACGAAACTTGCTATGTTTACATGCTTGCCATCATATCTTCTGGTCCTTTTTGGCTTATGGTCAGTAAGGGACTTTTGTCATGTGCTTTTAGTACAACACTACCATGCCTTGTTTTGCTATGTTAAGTTTCTGTAGAATATTGATTTCGTACTCTGAACATTGCTACCTGATGCTGATTTCTGCCATGTCCAGTTTCTCACCAAGTCTGTGAACCTGTAATCTTTTGCACTTTTGCCTTGCTTGTTTGATCTTGATATGTTGTGAACTAGCCGTAGCTCAGTGTTCATCTTTTGTCAAGCATCTCATGTAGATTACTGTCATGTGCTTTGTTGCTATGTTGGGGTGCTGTAGCATTGTTACTTGTTGTATTTTAAGTGCTATCTTGCTGTTTATCGCAGATTAGTGTCATTCTTGTTTTGCTTGCCATTTGCAAACCGTGTATCCGATTCCGGTGATCTTTATGTCGATTTCGACCGAAATCATCTCATCTTTCCAGTGGCATGCTTGGTTTGCCATGTTACTGCCATGTTCATCATTTTCCTTCCGGAGCACGCATATGCATCCCATATCATAACTTGCATATCATACATGTCTTGCATCATGTTGCTTGCGCATTTCTCGTTGTTGATTGTGGTTCCATTTGTTTGTGTTCTTGTCTTGGGTAGAGCCGGGAGACGAGTTCGTGAATGAGGAACCTGTCGAGTACGCTTACGAGGATCAAGCTTTCGACAACTCTAAGAATCTTGCAGGCAAGATGACCACCCCTCGAAATCACTTCTATCTTTGCTATGCTAGTTGTTCGCTCTATTGCCATGCTCGCTACCTATCACTTGCTATATCATGTCTCCTATTTCAGCCATGTCAGCCCCTAACCATCCTTTCCTAGCAAACCGTTGTTTGGCTATGTTACCGCTTTTGCTCAGCCCCTCTTATAGCGTTGCTAGTTGCAGGTGAAGTTGAAGTTTGTTCCATGTCGGAACATGGACATGTTGGGATATCACAATATCTCTTATTTAATTAATGCATTTATATATTTTGGTAAAGGGTGGAAGGCTCGGCCTTATGCAAGGTGATTTGTTCCACTTTTGCCGCCCTAGTTACTGTTATACCGGGATTATGTTCCTTGAGTTTGCGTTTCTTACGCGGTCGGGTGATTTATGGGACCCCCTTGACAGTTCGCTTTGAATAAAACTCCTCCAGCAAGGCCCAACTTTGGTTTTACTATTTGCCGCCTAAGCCTTTTTCCCCCGGGTTTTCGCGAGCCCGAGGGTCATCTTATTTTACCCCCCCCCCCCCGGGCCAGTGCTCCTTCGAGTGTTGGTCCGAACCGAGCAGCCTGCGGGGCCACCTCGGGGAAACTCGAGGTCTGGTTTTACTCGTAGCTTGACTTATCCGGTGTGCCCTGAGAACGAGATATGTGCAGCTCCTATCGGGATTTGTCGGCACATTCGGGCGGCTTTGCTGGTCTTGTTTTACCATTGTCGAGTTGTCTTGTAAACCGGGATTCCGAGATTGATCGGGTCTTTCCGGGAGAAGGTTTATCCTTCGTTGACCGTGAGAGCTTATGAAGGGCTAAGTTGGGACACCCCTGCAGGGTATTATCTTTCGAAAGTCGTGCCCGCGGTTATGAGGCAGATGGGAATTTGTTAATGTCCGGTTGTAGATAACTTGTCACTTGACCCAATTAAAATACACCAAGTGCGTGTGTAACCGTGATGGTCTCTTCTCGGCGGAGTCCGGGAAGTGAACACGGTCTGTGTTATGTTTGACGTAAGTAGGTGTTCAGGACCTCTTCTTGGTCATTGCTAGATGACGTCCGTTCCTTTGCTTCTCTTCTCGCTCTCATTTGCGCAAGTTAGCCACCATATATGTTCTGCCGCTGCAGCTCCACCTCGTTGCACCTCTTGTCCTATAAGCTTAAATAGTCTTGATCTCGCGGGTGTGAGATTGCTGAGTCCCCGTGACTCACAGATACTTCCAACACCAGTTGCAGGTGCCGACGATGCCAGTGCAGATGATGGCGTCGATCTCAAGTGGGAGTTCGACGAGGAACGTGGTCGTTACTATGTGTCTTTTCCTGATGATCAGTAGTGGAGCCCAGTTGGGACGATCGGGGATCTAGCATTTGGGGTTGTCTTATTTTCATCTGGATTTTGACCGTAGTCGGTCTATATGATTGTATTTTGGATGATGGATGATATTTATTTATGTATTGTGTGAAGTGGCGATTGTAAGCCAACTCTTTATCCCATTCTTGTTCATTACATGGGATTGTGTGAAGATGACCTTCTTGCGACAAATCCACTATGCGGTTATGCCTCTAAGTCGTGCCTCGACACGTGGGAGATATAGCCGCATCGTGGGCGTTACAAGTTGGTAATCAGAGCCATCCCCGACTTAGGAGCCCCCTGCTTGATCGAATCGCTGACGTTGTTGAGTCTAGATCAAAATGTTTTGAGTCTTAGGATTATATATATCGGAGAGTAGGATTCTTTTTACTCCTCAGTCCCTTCGTCGCTCTGGTGAGGTCTCCTGACGTAGAAGTTTTGACTACTCTCTCCTCAAATTTCACTAAAAAAATTTTAGGATCACGCGGGTATCTTGGAATCGTTCCGATCGATTCGTGACGAGAACATTGTTCTTGGTGCCTCCTGTCATTTAGGGGTTGTGGCAGTGTCCCGGGGAGTTGAGCTCCGAGGTGTTGTCGTCACAATTCTATCTTGCAATTCTGGAATACCTGAGTTTCGCCGACATCGAAATCTCTTTTATGCAGTTGTTGGTGAGATCACCTCGACGCCACCCAGTACTGGGGCGGGAGTTCGGGAGTATTGCCATAACTTGTATAACGGATGTTTTTCGAAGGTTGAGGTAAACGATTTCCGAAGGTTTCTTGGTTATGTGTTGACGGATGGATACAGCTGGATCTAGGGATTGCTAGTTTGGGTGATATATATTTGTGTCCCCTGTATCCCCTACACCAGATTGCATAACCAGAAAGTTTCGGGAGTTTATAAGTGGGAATTCAAGTAGCCTTAGGATATCTTTCTGACAGATGCATGATATGAGATTGGGGTTCGACGTCTAGTGGTCCGCCTGTATACGGTTGATTTTACAGTGGTCTCGTTGTGTCTTAAAGAGTCCATGGCTTTGCCGACTCGGGGACGCTTCATATGTCATGTGCACATCCTTGTACATGATGGTGTTGTACGATTGAGCCCGTGTGGGCCCCACCACGAAAACTTCGGACGAAATATCTATCATATGTTTGTTCCGGCTTATTTTGCAAGCCAATACTTTGTTTTATTTTGTATTGTGGTATTCGAGTTGCTTCGAATTCATATGTTCATTCCATATCTTTTTCAAGTGGCTTTTCAACGTATGGAAGTGTGATGATTTACTACGGAATTCATTCGTTCATCTTCGTTCGAATGTTTATTCTGAAGACTATATGTTGCAATTTCTATCCGTTGATTCTACTTATCTTTTGTCTATCAAGATGCTAACGGATGTCACCCTCTTCAGGATGGCTCCGCCAACGCGTCAGAATCCGGATCACAATGAAGGGAGTCAAGCGAACCCCCCGCCACCACCTCCACCTCCGGAGGCATGGCAAGCAATCATGGCAGCCACCAACGCCAATGCCCAGATGATTCTGCAAATCTTGCAAGAACGTACTCAAGGGCAAGGCAATCAAGGCAATCAAGGTCAAGGCAACAATCAGTTTCACTTTGCCACTCTCAACCAGTTTCTCGCAAATCAGCCTTTCAGCTACTGTGCCGAGGCCACGGATGCCGATGATTGGCTCGTGGACATCAACAAGCATTTTGAATGTAGCAATGTCAGGCCTGAGGACTTTGTCAAGTTCGCTTCTTTCCAGCTCAAGGACCAAGCTGCTGATTGGTTTCAGCAATACAAAGATTCCAGAGGAGGTCGTGTGATTACTTGGACTGACTTCTGTCGGGACTTCAAAGCGCACCACATTCCACAAAGTGTTGTTGAGAGCAAGCGTGAGGAGTTCCGCAATCTCAAGCAAGGAAACATGTCTGTGTATCAATACAACATTCAGTTTCAGAAACTTGCTCGCTTCGCTAAACAAGACGTTCCTGATGAGAAGAGCATGATCTATCACTTCAGAGGTGGCCTTAAAGAGGATCTGCAGTTAGCTCTCATTCTTGTTGAGCCTACTCGGTTTGATCAATTCTACAATATGGCACTGAAGCAAGAGGCTGCTCAGCTCAAGTGTGAGGCTTCTAAGAAGAGAGTCAGAGACGCAGTTCAGTCTTCTTCTTCCTCTCTTGTGACAGCTAAGCAACAGAAGTTCTGGTTGCCTCCTCCTCCTCCGTTTCGTCAGCCTTACCAGCAGAAGAACAAAGGTGGCCATGGTTCTTCAAACTCTTCCAACTCTGGTTATCAGAACAAGTCTCAGAATCAAGCTCCAAAGTCCAATGCTCCTTATCACCGTCCAATCTCAGAGGTGACTTGCAACAAATGTCAGCAGAAAGGTCACTATGCTAACAAGTGCTTCAACCAGAGGCGTCTTCCTCCCCCTCCTCCTGTCAGATCTTCCAGCAATGCAGTGGTCAAGCATAATCCAAAGTCTGCAAAGGTGAACATGATGAATGCAGTTCAAGCGGAGGAATCTACTGATGTGATAATGGGTAATCTCTCAGTTAATGATATTCCTGCAAAAGTTCTTTTTGATACTGGTGCATCGCTTTGTTTCATGTCAAGACCGTTTTTTGCGAGCCCGAGGGTCATCTTATTTTACCCCCCCCCCCGGGCCAGTGCTCCTTCGAGTGTTGGTCCGAACCGAGCAGCCTGCAGGGCCACCTTGGGGAAACTCGAGGTCTGGTTTTACTCGTAGCTTGACTTATCCGGTGTGCCCTGAGAACGAGATATGTGCAGCTCCTATCGGGATTTGTCGGCACATTCGGGCGGCTTTGCTGGTCTTGTTTTACCATTGTCGAGTTGTCTTGTAAACCGGGATTCCGAGATTGATCGGGTCTTTCCGGGAGAAGGTTTATCCTTCGTTGACCGTGAGAGCTTATGAAGGGCTAAGTTGGGACACCCCTGCAGGGTATTATCTTTCGAAAGCCGTGCCCGCGGTTATGAGGCAGATGGGAATTTGTTAATGTCCGGTTGTAGATAACTTGTCACTTGACCCAATTAAGATACACCAAGTGCGTGTGTAACCGTGATGGTCTCTTCTCGGCGGAGTCCGGGAAGTGAACACGGTCTGTGTTATGTTTGACGTAAGTAGGTGTTCAGGACCTCTTCTTGGTCATTGCTAGATGACGTCCGTTCCTTTGCTTCTCTTCTCGCTCTCATTTGCGCAAGTTAGCCACCATATATGTTCTGCCGCTGCAGCTCCACCTCGTTGCACCTCTTGTCCTATAAGCTTAAATAGTCTTGATCTCGCGGGTGTGAGATTGCTGAGTCCCCGTGACTCACAGATACTTCCAACACCAGTTGCAGGTGCCGACGATGCCAGTGCAGATGATGGCGTCGATCTCAAGTGGGAGTTCGACGAGGAACGTGGTCGTTACTATGTGTCTTTTCCTGATGATCAGCAGTGGAGCCAAGTTGGGACGATCGGGGATCTAGCATTTGGGGTTGTCTTATTTTCATCTGGATTTTGACCGTAGTCGGTCTATATGATTGTATTTTGGATGATGGATGATATTTATTTATGTATTGTGTGAAGTGGCGATTGTAAGCCAACTCTTTATCCCATTCTTGTTCATTACATGGGATTGTGTGAAGATGACCCTTCTTGCGACAAAACCACTATGCGGTTATGCCTCTAAGTCGTGCCTCGACACGTGGGAGATATAGCCGCATCGTGGGCGTTACAGTGTGTATGTGTTGAATCGTGGCTCCGTTTGGAGCATGCTCTATATAAAACTTGCTTGGTTTTGCATGTAGTTTCATCATGCCATGTTGCATCCATGTTTTGGATTGTTTGTGATTGTGTTTTTCTTGTGTTTGCATCAATGCCATGTTTAACTTGTTTTGCTTATATCTTCTAGGTCGTAGCTCTGAATTAAATGAACCTTATATGTAACTTCACTAGAAAGACGTGTAGATCATCTTGGTGCACTTTAACTTGATGTTTAACAACTTCAACATAATGTGTTATTCAGATCTGGACCAATTTCAAATTTGCATATGGGGACTTACTCGAATTGTTGTATGTTGATTCCGGTCTCATTTAAACTTGCTTTGATGTGTTGTTCTTGTATGCATCATCTCTTGCCATGAGTAGAATCATGTAGCTTTGTCATGCATCATACTTGGATGAGCATCATGCCATGTTATGTGTTGTGTGTTTACCGTGTTGTTTGCTCCTTTCCGGTTGTGCTTCTTCTTGATAGTTCCTGTTTCGTTGCGATCGTGAGGGTTTTGGGACGCCCCCGATTCAATCGTACACTAATCATACACGCAAACGTGTACGATCGAGATCAGGGACTCACGGGGAGATATCACAACACAACTCTAAAACATAAATAAGTCATACAAGCATCATAATACAAGCCAGGGGCCTCGCGGGCTCGAATACAAGTGCTCGATCATAGACGAGTCAGCAGAAGCAACAATATGTGAGTACAGACATAAGTTAAACAAGTTTGCTTTAATAAGGCTAGCACAAACTGGGATACAGATCGAAAGAGGCGCAGGCCTCCTGCCTGGGATCCTCCTAACTAATCCTCGAAGCTGAACTCCACGTAGAATCATCCTCGGGATCTCTAGCTCCTGGACTCCAGCATCTGGTTGCGACAACCAGCTATAGAAAGGGGGAAAGAGGGAGAAAAGGAACCGTGAGTACTCATCCAAAGTACTCGCAAGCAAGGAGCTACACTACATATGCATGGGTATATGTGTAAAGGGCCATATCGGTGGACTGAACTGCAGAATGCCAGAATAAGAGGGGGATAGCTAATCCTGTCGAAGACTACACTTCTGGCCACCTCCATCTTGCAGCATGTAGAAGAGAGTAGATGGTAAGTTCACCAAGTAGCATCGCATAGCATAATCCTACCCGGCGATCCCCTCCTCGTCGCCCTGTTAGAGAGCGATCACCGGGTTATATCTGGCACTTGGAAGGGTGTGTTTTATTAAGTATCCAGTTCTAGTTGTCATAAGGTCATGGTACAACTTCGGGTCGTCCTTTTACCGAGGGACACGGCTATTCGAATAGATAAACTTCCCTGCAGGGGTGCACCACATAACCCAACATGCTCGATCCCATTTGGCCGGACACACTTTCCTGGGTCACGCCCGGCCTCGGGAGATCAACACATCGCAGCCCCACCTAGGCACAACAGAGAGGTCAGCACGCCGGTCTAAATCCTATGGCGCAGGGGTCTGGGCCCATCGCCAATTGCACACCTGCATGTTGCGAGGGCGGCCGGAAGCAGACCTAGCCTAGCAGGCGTTCCAGTCCAATCCGGCGCGCGCCGCTCCATCGCTGACGTCATGAGGGCTTCGGCTGATACCACGACGTCGAGTGCCCATAACTGTTCCCGCGTAGTTGGTTAGTGCGTATAGGCCAGTGGCCAGACTCAGACGTCATGAGGGCTTCGGCTGATACCACGACGTCGAGTGCCCATAACTGTTCCCGCGTAGTTGGTTAGTGTGTATAGGCCAGTGGCCAGACTCAGATCAAATACCAAGATCTCGTTAAGCGTGTTATGTTTAAGTATCCGCGGAGGCCGACCAGGGCCAGGCCCACCTCTCTCCTAGGTGGTCTCAACATGCCCTGTCGCTCCGCCACAAAGTAACAGTCGGGGGCCGTCAGGAACCCAGGCCCACCTCTACCGGGATGGAGCCACCTGTCCTTTCAGCCCCCTCATCAGAATCACTTGCGGGTACTCAACGAGCTGACCCGACTTTAGTCACCTCATGTGTCATGTATATAAAGTATATAGTATATACCCGTGGTCACCTCCCGAAGTGATCACGGCCCAGTAGTATAGCATGGCAGACGGACAAGAGTGTAGGGCCACTGATGGAACACTAGCATCCTATACTAAGCAGTAGGATAGCATCTAAGGGTAATAACTGTAGCAACAATGACAGGCTACGCAACAGAATAGGATTAACCGGAAGCAGTAACATGCTACACTACTCTAATGCAAGCAGTATAGAGAAGAATAGGCGATATCTGGTGATCAAGGGGGGGGCTTGCCTGGTTGCTCTGGCAAGAAGGAAGGGTCGTCACCGTAGTCGTATTGGGTAGCAGCAGCGTCGGTCTCGGTGTCTAACGAGAGAAGAGGGGGAAGAAACAATAAATGTAATGCAAACATAAGCATGACGAAGCATGACATGACAATAAGCGGTGCTAGGTGTGCCCTAACGCAGTAGGAGGTGATACCGGCGAAGTGGGGAAAACATCCGGGAAAGTATCCCCGGTGTTTCGCGTTTTCGGACAGATGAACCGGAGGGGCAAAGTTGCGTGTTTGCTATGCTAGAGATGTGTGGCGGACAAACGGGCTACGTATCCGGATTCGTCTCGTCGTTCTAAGCAACTTTCATGTACAAAGTTTTCCCATCCGAGCTACGGTTTATTTTATATTGATTTTAAAAAGGATTTAATCAATTTTCGGAATTATCAGAATTTAATTAGAAAAAGCAATTGTGATGTCAGCGTGACATCAGCATGATGTCAGCACGACCAAAGGTTGACTTGGTCAACCCTGTAGGTGGGTCCTGTTCGTCATGGTCATAGGTTAATTAATTAAACCTGGTTAATTAATTTAACCAAAAGAGTAGGTTAATTACACAGCATTAATTAAGTTGATTAATTAATTAACTAATTATTTTAATTATTATTATTTTAGACGTTCTGGGCCGTGGAGCCCCATGGTCAGTGGCACAGGGCCAGTGGGCGTGCGATAACGGGCGAACGGGCAGTGGGGTTCGGGCGCTGGGCGTCGGATGCCGGATGCCGGAGCGCTCGATGCGCGTGGTCGGGGCGCTGGAGGCGATGGCGCGGTGGCACAAGGGCAAGCCAGAGCGGGGAGGGATGCGGGAGACTGGGGCGAGGCCAGGGGTCGAGCGAAGCAGGGGGAAAAGGGGTGGCCGGCGCGCTGAGCGCGGCGCTGCAGCGGCAGCGACCGCGGCCGCGGGCGAGGTCGCAGGGAGCGAGGCGTGCGGGCTGCGGGGCTGGCGGCGGCCGAGCGTGACCACAGCGGCTAGGACGCAGAGGAGGCATCGGCCACGAGCAGAGAAGGGCAGGGGGCGAGGACGCGACCAAGGCGCGGGCGGCACGAGCGGGGCTCAGGGGGGGCGTGGCTAGAGCGCGACACGGACGGCGACGGGCGCGAGCGTGCGTGGAAGGCAGCAAAGAGGGGGGTGCGCTCACTTTCGTTGCAGGGGAACAGGGGTCGGCGAGGCTTGTTGTAGCCGTTGGGGAGGAAGGACGGGGACGACGGGTCGACGGGGAGGCAGTCCGGCAAGATCCAGGCGGGACGAGGCGGCGACGGCGGCGTAGGTTCGCGGTCGATCCGGGCGGCGTCGGGGTCGGGCCCCTCCCCGATCCAGATGGGATCGAGAGGAGAGGGGGGAGAGGGAGTGGCGTCGTGGGGGAAAAGTGGGTGAGCGGTAGTGGGTTAGGGTTTCCCCTGGTGGGGATATGGAGGGGGGTGGGTCGGCAGGCTGGGCCAGGTGGGCCGGCCTGGCCTGTGAGCTGGGTCGTCTGGCCCAGTGGCCAGGGGGCCAAGTAAATAGCGTAAAACTACTACTTTACAGGCTAGGGTTCCGAAAAACTACCGGTTTTTAATTTTTCTCAGATAACTACCAAGTCAGGGGTCGGCTGTTTCGAAAAACCCAAATTGCCGAGTGCTAATCTATTGACCAGGATTATGACAGGTCGGACCCACACCTAAACGAAATGTTAGTTTGACTGTTTGTTTGACCTTTAGCTGACATGTGGGGCCCACCTGTCAGTGTCTCTTCTCATCTAGTCATCTTCTCCTCTCTGCCTCCCTTCTTCTCCTCCACTCTTCCTGCCCGCGAAGGAACTGCCATGGCCGCTGGCGACACTGCCCACGCCGCCGTCCTATGCCATGTCCGGCCGCCGCCCTAGGCCACGTCGCTCCCCCCCTCCGTGGTTGCTGCTAGTAGGAGCTCGCTGGAGCCCCTGGCGACAAGGAGCTCACAGGCCCGAACGGCCTCGTCCGTGGCGGGGGTCGTTGCTGGGCGCGCTGCCGTGGGGCTCCGGCTCGGGTCGCCGCACCGCCGCGCGCCATTGGGAGCCGCCTGGAGCGCCGCCAGCCATGGGGCTCCGGCTCTGGTCGCCATGCCGGAGCGCGCCATGGGAAGCCGCCTGGGGCGCCACCGGCCATGGGGCTCCGCTCAGGTCATCGCACCGCCGCCCCGCGTGGGGAGCCGTCTGGGGGTCGCGGCCCGCCATAGGGCCACCAGGGCTCGCTGCCCTCCATGGGGAGCCGGCGTCCTCGCCAAGCGCAGAGGCGGCCACTGGCCCGATGGCGTTGTCCAGCACTGGTTGACGGCGGGTGTAGAGAAGCAGCAAGGCTGAGGAGCGGTCGGGGTTGATCTCCGGAGATCGCTGGTGGCGGGCGGCGGGCGGCTCGCCGGCTAGAGGAGGCGACATCGCGAGTTCCGGGCAGACCTGCGTCAATGGCTGCCGTGATGTGTGGCAGGGACCCGATTGCTTTTTGACAAACTTACAGGGACCTGATTGCTTTTTTAAATTTGTGTGCAGCCCCACCCCTAACGGTCAAACAATCAGAGCTCTTACACGTGGGGCCCGACTGTCATAACCACAATTAATCGTAAAGCACTCGACGATTTGGGTTTTTTGAAACTGCCGACCACCCATTTGGTAATTATCTGAGAAAAAATTAAAACCGGTAGTTTTTTTGAACCCTAGCCTGTAAAGTAGTAGTTTTATGCTATTTACTCCAGGGGGCTTTTTTAGTTTTGTTTCTGTTTTATCTTTTGTTTATTTATTTCTTTTCTGTTTCTGTTAATAATTAATTTATTTTAGTTTTTGTAAAATATAATTTCAACACCTAAATTAGTATTTAGAATTACAACACTGCCACATTAATTTGGACAGCTAAATAAATTAGTTTAATATATTATTAATTTGAAAAAGGTATTTAATTAAATATTTTGCTGCTGTTTTAATTACCTTAGTGCATCTAAACACTTTACAAAAATGTGGTTTCTGCACCAATATTATTTATGAATTATTTGCTATAACTTGAACATTTTAGTTTTCAAAGTTGAAAACTTTTGATGTTTGCTTTTAATTCAGTTTTGAATTTGAGTCGGTTTTGAACTAACGCGAGATTATCAACAGTAATCAAGGTGATGTGGCATCATTAGCAGGGAATTACTGTAGTCTAATTATCCGGGCGTCACAATTCTCCTCCACTACAAGAAATCTCGTCCCGAGATTTAAGAGGGGAGTAAGGGGGAAATGTCTGGTTACGAAATTCTAACGAATCTTCTCGGTCTTGGTTGCTCTTCTCGAAGAGGTCGATCCATTACATTGTTGTCTTCATTTCTCTGCTTCAAGTCATGATGATGAAGTCAACATCCTTTCTTCGGGAACTCCATCGTACTTACGACAGAATAAAGGGGGTAGTCCGGGATAACGGAATTTTGCAAGGTTAACTATCTGGTCGAAAACAACGAGGAAGGTGGCGGAAAGTAACTCTCGAATTGAAACTTAAGAAAATATCGAGAGCAAAGTAAGAAGGTACCCTGAGAAGTTTAGAGCGGATAGGCAATCTTTCGATGCCTGGAAAAAACGTGAAAGGGGGTCCAGAGCAACGAGAAAAACTATGGCGTCTGATACCAGAATTGATGATCTCTCAAAAGGTGGCTCGGGAATTTCATATGAGGCCACGCGCGAGGAATAACTTCGGGAACAAAGGAGGTGTACACGAGAGTCAAGTTTCGATCCTGTGGAATTGTGGGTTATGGGCCCACCATGTGGGATAAGGTGGAAAGTGCGGTGACTTCTTGCACGATCATGTCAGTAAGGCATGTCAGAGGATAGCCTATCAGTTATGTCGGCGTCAACATCGGTACCAAGAGCGAGGGACGAAGAGAACCATTTTCCTGCTCGTTGAACGAGGCGGACCAATAGGCAAAGTTCTCGTCCATCGGTGGTTACCGGAATGTCATCAACAAAAGTAACAGGGTCTTACTGATAGAATTGTACACCGAGGTGTTTACATAAGCAGGAGAATATTACTGCTTAGATCATATAGACCTCAAGAAAGGTCAAACCAAACAATGGAAATGAT
The DNA here is from genome assembly GCF_018294505.1 of Triticum aestivum. Lineage (NCBI taxonomy): Eukaryota > Viridiplantae > Streptophyta > Magnoliopsida > Poales > Poaceae > Triticum > Triticum aestivum. The sequence goes on along the minus strand of NC_057802.1, from coordinate 206,859,509 downwards.
AATAAGATTATGAAATTAAATAGAACAATGGAAAGAAAAATGTGTTTAAACACATAATTCAGGGGTATATCCTTCCCAAGGACAAGCAGAGCATGATATCCATGAGAGGGTATAACGTAGAAAACCATTTAGGTTAGGGGAGGGAAGTTCATGACATTACCCAAACAACGGTGTTTGAAAAATTGATAAAGGAAATTTAGCATGGTGCTTCAAATGTTCTTATTGAAGATCGGAGTACCACAGTCATGCTTCGAGATAGCATTGATGGGGTCTTCAAGCAAGGTCGGACTTTGGATACACGAAGGATCCATCAGGAACAACTTGTAGAATAAGTCTTACAATTTCCTCATGGAAGAATGGCTAGCCTTGCGAAAAAGAAAACTATAACAATAGGTCCTCTGGCTAGGGGTGCTAAGCAAAGACACCACCTTACCAGGTTATGTAGAGACCAATGTCATAACTCTTGGAAATATGTCCCAACCATCATATCTGACCGAGATTCAGATCCGATTGGTGTCAGGATACCTTAGACTCAGGATGCCTAAGAAGAAAAGGTGCAACACAATTTGACGAGGTGACATTGTGAGATTCTCGGAAATGATCTGTGGAAGCAAGTTCCGAAACAAGAGTTCATCAGTAAACGAACAAGAGGATGAGGAGGTGGCTGATGGAATCAGCGACAATTCATCGAGATTAACAAAAGATGGATTTCCACAACTATGTGAACAAGGAGATAACATTTGTCAGATCAAATGGTATAATGATGTATGCTCGAGGAAAACATACACAATTAAACATTGGTTGAAAGGTGCACCCGAAATATGGGCTGGGTTGCACGACCAACGTCGGAATGGTGATTCAATAATCAATAGTCTAAGAATGAACGGCCGACCATTAACTTCAAAGCAATAGGGTTGCTAGAAGGGCAGGATCCAAACAGCACCGCTCACTTGTTGGTACCCCGGTTGGAATCAACACGATGACCCAAGAAAGAATGGTGATGTGAGAAGTATCACCATACGAAGAATTCTTAAGAGGTGGTGAAATTCTCACAACATTGAGGACAAAAGAGATGTTAATGTTCCAAGGTAAAGAAGAACAATTGCTGGATAGCAAGGAACTCAAGGTATAACACCAAACACGAACAAGCTTGTGTTGGTGGGAAGGCAATAAAGTGGTCGATGATAACACAGATCATCGCGGACAAGGATGGTATTTCTCATCATGAACTCAATCGATATCCTGGAAGAGCTCATAAGGTTGATGATGATCACGACACATTTGTCGAGAGATTTCATGAAGATGTAATCAATCAGCGACGACATCAAGTCAAAGGAATGACGAAGCGGACGGTTATTGGAACCATGGGTAGGACACAAACTTGAAATCAAGCTTGTTGTTCAAGGCGAAATGATACGACGAGGAAGAATGGCGTAAGGTTATCTCATCGTCGAAAATTATGCTCTGGGAAGAAGGACCAGGTAGCACAGTTAAAATTTAGCACAATGATATTGCCGATCAGGCTAGGAATGACTTGAAGGATTATTAAACTCGTAAGCAATGAAAATTACTTAGAGTTATTGAATCGGAGTGCGGAATCGATTCACTTATCGGTGTTCTCGAGTGAAATAACTCAGAACCCGGGGGAAATCTGAAATCGGTGAGAAGCAATAATAAATGAAGACTCGTAGGAAGCAACACAGTTCATTGGTATTCTCGAGATACTGGAGGGTATTACTCGAAGGAAGATTGACATAGGGGTTGCGGAGATGTATTGATCCGCACAAGACAAGTGTTTTCACTTGCTTGAGAAATGGGATCAAGTAGAAAATATGGTCGGAACCACGATCATAAATGATCGAACCACGGATACAAGATGAACTTATAACAAGGGGGTAATTATTTTTACAAGCAGCTTCCATGATAAGTTATACATCGTGTCCATGGGCATGAACGCAAGGTTCAAGGTCGACTCCCACTTCTTTAGTGCATAACCTTTCATTCCCTGCTCTAGATAAAAATGATTTCAGCGTCAAAACCTACCTGGTGAATTACCAGAGGAGTATGACTCGTGAAAACTTCCGAGTTCACACATATTAAGGAAGGCATAGGTTCAACCCGTCAGGGTATCATGGAAACATATACCACAAGCTTCAGTAGTAAATACCACCAGCTCGAAAACAGAGGATGGTTGAGAAAACAGAGGATACAATTTACCCAAGGCTTTATATGTCCGTGGAAAGACTCGTAAGGTTATTTGAATATGAAGGACACTGTCGGATAATAATCCAACAAGAGGTCCGGTGGTCTACAACGGAGCTGATGTGAGTATCGGTACTCTATCAAAGGAAGAAGGAATGCAAGTGCATCAGATTATAGAAACAACTGACTAACTCAAAGCTTAAATGCAAAGGAATTATGAATTCCAAGACAAGGGATCAGAAGCAATGCTCTGATTAGGGATGGATAAGCTGAATAGACTTAGGGATACAACTGATCAAGGCATTGATTGGTCAAGAACCAGCTCCTATCCAAATGACGTCTGAGCCGGAAGAATGAATTCTAGGATCTGATTGAGGATTGCGAGCATTCGCAACAAATTGAATCAACGGACTCAAAATGATAATGACAAGGGATGCCAATAAGATTACAAGACTTATGGGATTAAACATAATGTAAGCAAGCAAGAATTTCAAGAGCAATAGACTGCTTAGGATTTTTGGAAGATCGAATGGTATTTCGAAAACTTTTGTGGAACACATGAACAACTGGGAAAGAGCGGATACTCGATAAGCGCGAGGAATTATCCGTAAGGGTATTCATCAGGCAAGAACTGTATAGCAGTAAGCTCAAAGGATTCTTGGAACAACGGAGAGCGGTTCGGGGCATCTTGTATTAACAAGATCAACTTGGAATAAAATTAAGAATGATGGGTGTAAGTATTTATCCATAGGGATAGATCAGTGGTAGGGAATTGCAAAAGCAACGAGCACAAAGTCTCGAGAACATCGGAGAGTATCTTCGAAATCCTTCGGTGCACCAAGCAATCATCTGGAGTGAGGGGCTCTCCGGGAGGAAGTAGTTACGAGAACCTAGAGTCAGAGTTAGTAAAATCATTTCACCCGAATAGAAGAGAGGTCAGAGTCCTAGAGTATAGGTCGAGGAATAAAAGTTCTAATACCACCCAATGGCGACGTGGGCCCGTAAGCCACACAGCCATGTAGTAAAAGTTTTTTTTAATGACTAGACTTGACTTCGGCCAAGGAGTTGGAAAGGGGATTCCTACAGGCAGTTGGCTCTGATACCAACTTGTGACGCCCCCAATTCAATTGTACACTAATCATACACGCAAACGTGTACGATCGAGATCAGGGACTCACGGGAAGACATCACAACACAACTCTAAAACATAAACAAGTCATACAAGCATCATAATACAAGCCAGGGGCCTCGGGGGCTCGAATACAAGTGCTCGATCATAGGTGAGTCAGCGGAAGCAACAATATCTGAGTACAGACATAAGTTAAACAAGTTTGCCTTAAGAAGGCTAGCACAAACTGGGATACAGATCGAAAGAGGCGCAGGCCTCCTGCCTGGGATCCTGCTAACTACTCCTCGAAGCCGAACTCCACGTAGAATCATCCTCGGGATCTCTAGCTCCTGGACTCCAGCATCTGGTTGCGACAACCAGGTATAGAAAGGGGAAAAGAGGGAGAAAAGCAACCGTGAGTACTCATCCAAAGTACTCGCAAGCAAGGAGCTACACTACATATGCATGGGTATATGTGTAAAGGGCCATATCGGTGGACTGAACTGCAGAATGCCAGAATAAGAGGGGGATAGCTAATCATGTCGAAGACTACGCTTCTGGCCACCTCCATCTTGCAGCATGTAGAAGAGAGTAGATGGTAAGTTCACCAAGTAGCATCGCATAGCATAATCCTACCCGGCGATCCCCTCCTCGTCGCCCTGTTAGAGAGCGATCACTGGGTTATATCTGGCACTTGGAAGGGTTTGTTTTATTAAGTATCCAGTTCTAGTTGTCATAAGGTCAAGGTACAACTCCGGGTCGTCCTTTTACCGAGACACGGCTATTCGAATAGATAAACCTCCCTGCAGGGGTGCACCACATAATCCTACACGCTCGATCCCATTTGGCCGGACACACTTTCCTCGGTCATGCCCGGCCTCGGGAGATCAACACGTCGCAGCCCCACCTAGGCACAGCAGAGAGGTCAGCACGCCGGTCTAAATCCTATGGCGCAGGGGTCTGGGCCCATCGCCCATTGCACACCTGCACGTTGCGAGGGCGGCCGGAAGCAGACCTAGCCTAGCAGGCGTTCCAGTCCAATCCGGCGTGCGCCGCTCCGTCACTGACGTCACGAAGGCTTCGGCTGATACCACGACGTCGAGTGCCCATAACTGTTCCCACGTAGTTGGTTAGTGCGTATAGGCCAGTGGCCAGACTCAGATCAAATACCAAGATCTCCTTAAGCGTGTTATGTTTAGTATCCGCGGACGCCGACCAGGGCCAGGCCCACCTCTCTCCTAGGTGGTCTCAACCTGCCCTGTCGCTCCGCCACAAAGTAACAGTCGGGGGCCGTCAGGAACCCAGGCCCACCTCTACCGGGATGGAGCCACCTGTCCTTTCAGCCCCCTCATCAGAATCACTTGCGGGTACTCAATGAGCTGACCCGACTTTATTCACCACATGTGTCATGTATATAAAGTATATAGTATATACCCGTGGTCACCTCCCGAAGTGATCACGGCCCAGTAGTATAGCATGGCAGACGGACAAGAGTGTAGGGCCACTGATGGAACACTAGCATCCTATACTAAGCAGTAGGATAGCATGTAAGGGTAACAACTATAGCAACAATGACAGGCTACGCAACAGAATAGGATTAACCGAAAGCAGTAACATGCTACACTACTCTAATGCAAGCAGTATAGAGAAGAATAGGCGATATCTGGTGATCAAGGGGGGCTTGCCTGGTTGCTCTGGCAAGAAGGAAGGGTCGTCAACACCGTAGTCGTACTGGGTAGCAGCGGCATCGGTCTCGGTGTCTAACGAGAGAAGAGGGGGAAGAAACAATAAATGTAATGCAAACATAAGCATGACGAAGCATGAAATGACAATAAGCGGTGCTAGGTGTGCCCTAACGCAGTAGGAGGTGATACCGGCGAAGTGGGGAAAACATCCGGGAAAGTATCCCCGGTGGTTTGCGTTTTCGGACAGATGAACCAGAGGGGCAAAGTTGCGTGTTTGCTATGCTAGAGATGTGTGGCGGACAAACGGGCTACGTATCCGGATTCGTCTCGTCGTTCTAAGCAACTTTCATGTACAAAGTTTTCCCATCCGAGCTACGGTTTATTTTATATTGATTTTAAAAAGGATTTAATCAATTTTCGGAATTATCCGAATTTAATTAGAAAAGGCAATTATGATGTCAGCGTGACATCAGCATGATGTTAGCGGGACCAAAGGTTGACTTGGTCAACCCTGTAGGTGGGTCCCGTTCGTCATGGTCACAGGTTAATTAATTAAACCTAGTTAATTAATTTAACCAAAAGAGTAGGTTAATTAGACAGCATTAATTAAGTTAATTAATTAACTAATTATTTTAATTATTATTATTTTAGACGTTCTGGGCCGTGGGGCCCCATGGTCAGTGGCACAGGGCCAGTGGGCGTGCGATTACGGGCGAACAGGCAGTGGGGTTCGGGCGCTGGGCGTCGGATGCCGGAGCGCTCGATGCGCGCAGTTGGGGCGCTGGAGGCGATGGCGCGGTGGCACAAGGGCAAGCCAGAGCGGGGAGGGATGCGGGAGGCCGGGGCGAGGCCAGGGGTCGAGCAGAGCAGGGGGAAAAGGGGCAGCCGGCGCGCTAAGCGCGGCGCTGCAGCGGCATCGACCACGGCCGCAGGTGAGGTCGCAGGGAGCGTGGCGTGCGGGCTGCAGGGCTGGCGGGGGCCGAGCGCAACCACGGCGGCTAGGACGCAGAGGAGGCATCAGCCACGAGCAGAGAAGGGCAGGGGCGCGGACGCGACCAAGGCGCGAGCGGCATGAGCGGGGCTCAGGGGGGCGTGGCCAGAGCGTGACGCGGACGGCGACGGGCGCGAGCGTGCGTGGAAGGCGGCAAAGAGGGGGGTGCGTTCACTTTCGTTGCAGCGGAACAGGGGTCGGCGAGGCTCGTTGTAGCCGTTGGGGAGGAAGGACGGGGACGACGGGTTGACGGGGAGGCAGTCCGGCGAGATCCAGGCGGGACGAGGCGGCGACGGCGGCGTAGGTTCGCGGTCGATCCGGGCGGCGTCGGGGTCGGGCTCCTCCCCGATCCAGATGGGATCGAGAGGAGAGGGGGGAGAGGGAGTGGCGTCGTGGGGGAAAAGTGGGTGAGCGGTAGTGGCGGACGGCAAAGGCTCGAAAGGCGGACGGCAAAGACCTTTGCCGTCAGCCGCGGACGGCAAAAGGCTCCGGCAAAGAAGGCTACGGTAAACAGCTGCTTTGCCGTCTGCTTCCTGGCAGCGGACGGCAAAGGCTCTTTGCCGTCTGCGGCGGACGGCAATAATTGCGCTGTCAGTCCGTTAAGTGGCTAACGGCAGACCTTTGCCGTCCGCCGCAGACGGCAAAGAGCCTTTGGTCTTTGCCGTCCGCCTTATGATGTCATCTACACGTCACTAGATGGCAGGTTCTTTGCCGTCTGCCACTGATGGCAAAGTGCAGGTTCTTTGCCGTCTGCCACGGACGGCAAAGTCTTTGCCGTCTGCCACTGTAGGCAAACTGACCAAATGGGTCAGCTCCCAGGAAGCACAGTTGGCTGCCACGTGGCTTCTTTGCCGTCCGCGGCAGACGGCAAAGAGCTCTTTGCCGTCGGTGGCAGACGGCAAAGAGCCTGCATATTGTCTTTTTTTCTGTTTTTTATTAAATCCCACAATTTGCAGCACATATCACATATATAAGTTTCATATCCTACACATATCTAGCACATAAGTTTCATATCACATATCACATCAGTTTCATCCATACACTCCATCATAGCAAGCTAGCTTCCATCAAGTGAATGAAATCTGGAAAATGGTAAATAAGAAAGTTAGAAATAGGTGACTAGAACAAGAAGAAGACTAGAACAAGAAGAAGACTAGAACAAGAAGTATATGTCATTTATGAGCTAACTTAGGTGAAATGGATCATATATGAGCTAACTAAGTTGAAATGGGTTGTTTATGAGCTAACTTAGTTGAAATGGATCATTTATGAGCTAACTTAGTTGAAATGGGTCGTTTATGAGCTAACTAAGGTGAAGGGCATCGTTTTTGAGCTAAGTAAGGTGAAATGGGTCATTTTGGAGCTAACCTAGGTGAAATGGGTCATTTTGGAGCTAACCTAGGTGAAATGGGTCATTTTAAAGCTAACGTAGGTAAAATGGATCATTTAGGAGCTCATCTACGTAAAATGGGTCATTTTAGAGCTAATTTAGTTGAAATGGATCTTTTTGAGCTAACTTAGGTGAAATGGATCATTTAAGAGCTAATTTAGGTGAAATGGATCGTTTTTTAGCTCACTTAGGTCAAATGGATCGTTTATGAGCTAAATTAGTTGAAATGGATCGTTTATGAGATAACCTAGGTAAGATGGGTCATTTTGGAGTTAACCTAGGTGAAATGGGCCATTTTAAAGCTAACGTAGGTAAAATGGATCATTTAGGAGCTAATGTAGGTAAAATGGGTCATTTTTGAGCTAACTTGGATGAACTGCATCATTTATAAGCTAACCTAGGTAAAATGGGTCATTTTGGAGGAAAATAAGCTAACTCTAGGTCATTATGGTAAGCATATTGGAGGAAATAAAGCTAAGTCTAGGTCTTTATGCATTTGTTAAGCAAAACACTAGAGAAACTTACCGTGATCAGGGAGGTGTAGGAGCGGGGTGGCTAGTGCCGCTACCTGGAGAAGGATCGTGCGATGCGTTTCTGGAGTTAAGCTGCACCAAAGATCATTTCCAATGTCTCGTTAGCATTACGACACTCAAATGTTAAGACTACCAAGTAATGTCCATTCAAACTAAACTCACCGTGCTCCCAGGAGCAATCACTGGCATCGGCGGAGCGGGCTGACCGGACTTCTCGCACACAGACTGCACATTTGGTTTTCAGAACAGAGTCATACTAGTTAGTAATGAGACTCAAATGTTAAGACTAGCAAGTAATCTGCAGAAGAAACTTACCACAAGGAGCTCGTACATGGCCCTTGCCTGCATGTCATTCCGTGCCCTCTCCTCCTCCATCATCTTTCTCGTCCTCTCCTCCATCTCCCGCTGCCTCTCCGCCGCCTCCGCCAGAAGATTCTCCGTTCTATCTCTCTCAGTCTGTATAGCAGCCTGCAACACCACTCACATGACCATTTGTAATCATTGATGGAAGCGCACACAATGTAATGGAGAAAGATAACTAAGTACGTATCACTAACCTTGATGGCGAGTTGCACTGGCCATTCACGAGGCCTTATCTCAGGAGCGGAGGTCGACTGGCGCGCCTTGATCTCCGGGAGAGTGCTAGGACAACGGATAAGTCCATCTCCAATGGCTATGGAGCCATGGGACCTCCCGCCACCAGATATCATCACCAGCTCTGGATCAATGGGACCCTGGCTCGGGTTAAAGTCCTCCCCTTTCCTCGCCTTCCCCGCATCTCTATATCTCACGAGCTTGTTGTGGGAGGAGATGTTGGTGAAGTTGTTTGCATCATCGAGGTCAGACTGAGAGAAAGCCTTGACTTTCTTGTAAGAGCCAGTGTGGGCCATGGCATACAGGTCGTACACCTCTGGCACCTTATCCGCCTTATTGTGGCGTGCCTGAAAGATAGAAACAATGAAAATTAGTAATTAAAGGGCTCAAGCTAGCATGATGAATGAATTGCATGAATCATGAAGCAAACCACATACCCAGTTGCGCCCGAACTGATATAAGTTGGAGCTGCCTTGATGGTGTGGCACACCTTCCATTTGGGCACGTTTGTCCTTGGCCTGGTTGTGGAGGGCTAGCCATTCTTGTGAGCACCACTCATCGACCAACACCTCCCAACAATCCATCCGATCCGCACACCATCTCGGAGGCGCCTAAGTTAGCAAATAGAAACTTGAGCGCTATGGCTAAGAATTACTAAATGAAGGAACTTAAGTAGAAGGCCTTAAGAATTACCTTCATGTACTGCTCCTTACTCAGGAACTTATCACGGCACGCCGGCTTGGTCTTCTTGATACCACGCAAGGCGTAGTAGTCTCGAACAGCCTTCACCCGAGCCTCGTGCCGTAAGTTCTGGAGTAGGCGCTTGCAGACCTTCTGGATAACATTTGCGCAGTCCTCCTCGTATCCCTCCTCACACCTGTAGAATGTCTGCAATCAAATGAGACAATATTGATTAGTACAATTAATAACTAGCTAGTTGAAGATTTTGAAATGTGTAAAGGAGAAATTACCCAGAACGTCCTGATCACCATGTCTTCCCTCGTGTCGCACACGACACCGTCGATAATGACATCCGGCGGGGCCGGGGCAGCCACGTAGTGCTCCCAGCTCAACCCAAGCTCTGGAAGCCGACCCTCACCAGGCAACGTGACAAACCCCGGGAAGTTTTGCCGGCAAAGAACTCCAAGGACGGAGTTGGGCCGGCGGACACTATGATGGTGGTCCCAACCCCTGCAGCATGACAAGGCCAACGCATTAGTTATTTGAAGAAACGTGAATGCAGAAGGTACAAAAATATTAAATGCACTTACGTACCTCTCCCCATCAGGGAAGATCAACCACCTCTGCTCGCGGGTCGCCGGCACGGACGGGAGCCGTGTAGCACCACGCTGGTACACGGTGCCACCCTCCTCCTCAAGATCAGTCGGCTCCCCGCCATCACCAGCATGGCCACTCGGCTCCTCGGGCTGATCCGGCCAGGTACCCCATCCGAACGTGTGCTCCTCCGGGGTCTCGTGGGCCGGCCGAAGGCCAGTCGACCCGAGGCTCGTGGGCCCAAGACCCGTGGACCGGAGGCTCGTGGACCGGAGTCCGTGTAGCCTCCTCCTCGGACGAGTCCACCCTAGCAGTCACGTGCTCGGGTGAAACAGCTGGGGGTGGCGGCGAGGAAGGTGCCCTAGCAGTCACCCTACCTCCTCTCCCGCGACCACGTGCCCCACCTCCTCTCTTCCTACCTCGTCCCCTGCTGGGCACCGCGGTCGACGAAGAAGGGCCCGGCGGTGTGGACATACTGTCCAGCAACGCTCGGCGGAGAGGTACGTCTGGAATCGAAGACCTCAGACCACGCGCCGACGAAGAAGGGGCCTTGGCGCGCTCCCGACCAGCGCCCACCATCTTTCAACACCTGCCATGACAAACAGTAAACGAAATTAGTACAACATAAAAAAAAGACCGACATGAATAATAATATGTGTATCACTTAAGTGTATCATCATCAAGTACAACATTAAAAATTTTAATACCTGACACTACTAATAATCTCGATCAGTATCATCAATAAATGCATAATCATCATCATCACTATAATCAATGACGGGCTCATAGGGTTCAGTGGCATCAACATGTGCAAGGCCACCTTGACGTAATCGGTGAAGCAATGACAGGTGATCCGCAGCAGTAACCTCTTCTTGTTCCGGCTCTTCTTGTTCCTCCTCTGGGGTGATGTCGGATTCACTGTCGCTGTCTACTTCAATGTTTTGGGGTGAAGTATAGCGGTTCTTGAAACGCTTTTTGGAAAGACGTGTCTCTTGGAAGAATTCTCCTTCATATGTGTCTGGGTTAATGTGAGGTTCATAATCCTCTTCCTTTGGGGGAGATAGTCTAGCACGTGGCGGCACTTCATAAACGACATCCCAACCTTTCAGATTTGGATTAGTTTGGCAGGCCCACGGTAGATAGAATACTTGGGTCGCCTGTTGAGCCGTAATATAGACATCAGGAACATCTAAATGGGTGCTTTGGTTGATTTCAACTAGCCCTATATGTTCATGAGTCCTTCTAGTCTCCTTCGGCTGAAACCAATAACATTTGAAGACTACGACATTCGGTGGGTTTTCACCATAGAATAGAAGTTCATAAATTGCTTCAACTCTCCCATAATACTCGGTACCTCCTTCGCCGATAGCAGATACACAACAATTTGTAGACTTTCGGTCGGCCATAGATAGCTCTTTGCCATAGGTAGGAAAGCGATACCCGTTGATGTCGTATTTGTCAAATGAACGGACCTTATAGTCAAAACCATTAGCGACTTGTCTCAATTCGGCGTCCATAGACTCTGAATTAGCCTACAAGTTTAATATGAAAGGATTGTTGCATTACGCACAAATTAGCGAATGAAACCGGGATAGCCGCCTACAAATTAGCCTACAAGTCTAATAGAAATTACCGTTTGTTTGAACCAAGAGATGAAACCGGGATAGCCGCCTCCTTGCTTTGCGAGAAGCTCATACTCTTCGACAGAATCCTTCTGGATCACCGCTCCATACGAGAATAAGGCGACGTATCGACTGTATGAAATATCCAGGAATAAGAGCAGTTCAAAGGAAATAGAAGTTGCGAAACTATGTACCGAGAACTTACTCGATGTATGGCCGCACTTCTATCAGGCGCTATCCAAATATACTGGATTTGAAACACTGGCTGGTGCGAGATTCCCTTTGAATAGGCTGAGGTTGGATCCACCCTTTTTAGGGTCGTCAGCATTGTACCGAGGCTTCGGATTATGCAAATGACGATTTTTGGCTTCGTAGTGTGCTGTCACGAAGTTTGCCGCCTCCTCAGTGATGAATGCCTCAGCCATCGATGCTTCAATTCTACGTTTATTTTTACATTTTTGTTGAAGCGTCTTCTGCATCCTCTCAGTTGGGTAGCACCAACGATTTTGCACGGGCCCCCCCCAATCTTGCCTCGGTCGGGAGATGCAAAATCAAATGTTGCATTGGATTAAAGAAGCCCGGTGGAAAGATCTTCTCTAACTTGCAGATCAACTCCGGCGCCAACTCTTCCATTTCTTCTAGCACGCCAGGCGATAGTTCTTTCGCACAAAGAACACGGAAGAAATAGCTGAGTTCTGCCAGTACTAGCCATTCATCCTCAGGGATGAAGCCACGCAACATCACCGGCATTACCCGCTCAATCCATATGTGCCAATCATGACTCTTGAGACCAAATATCTTCAATTTATCAAGACTGGCTCCCCTCTGTAGATTCGCTGCATACCCATCGGGGAACATCAACTGCATTTTCACCCACAAGATAATTTCCCTCATAGCTGGCCTTCCAAGATTGAACCATGCCTTTGGCTTCGTCCAGTTCTGCTTTCCTTTCGGTTCTTTCATGTTTTGTAATGGCCTATCACATAGCGCCTCCAGATCGACTCTAGCCTTAGTATTATCCTTTGACTTCCCATCTATGCCGAACAATGTACCAAAAAGTGCCTCGGCGATATTCTTCTCAGTGTGCATCACGTCGATGTTGTGTGGGCAAAGGAGGTCTTTGAAGTAAGGCAGATCCCATAAGCATGTTTTGTGAGTCCAGGCGTGCTTAGAATTATACCCCTTGAAGTACCCTGGACGCTCTGGATCTGGCTCGAGAGCGTTTAACTGATCCAGGGTCTGTTGGCCTGTCAATGCATGTGGTGCAGAGTTTTTGACAACTCTACCTCTGATGAAGTTCTTCTTGTCTTTCCTGAACTTATGGCGAGGATTCAGGAACTGTCTATGCATGTCGAAGCAAGAAAACTTGCGATCGGCCTGAAGCCAACGAAACTCAAGAGCTCCCTTGCATGTGGGGCACGGGAACCTTCCATGCACACACCAGCCAACGAATAGCGCATACGCCGGCAAGTCATGCGTCGAGTACATGTACCAGACACGCATTATGAAGTTCCGTTTGCTATAGGCATCGTATGTCTTGAACCCATTATCCCAAGCTTCTTGCAATTCGTCCTTAAGCGGTTGCATGTACACATTCATATTTTTCCCCGGATAGTTGGGCCCTGGAATTATCAACGTCGGGAAAATGTTCTTTCTTTGCATAATCTGTCCGGGGGGGAGATTGAGTGGAAAGACAAATACGGGCCAACAACTGTATTGGGCTGCCGTCATACCAAACACACTGAACCCATCCGTGCTGATGCTGACTCGAGGATGCCTCGGATCTGCCGCTTTGTCACCATGTAATTCATCAAACTTTATCCACGCAACACCATCCGATGTGTGTACAATCATCAGATTCCCATCTGCATCTAGTTCGGTTCTTTTGCCCGTTTTGTGCCATGTCATCTGTCTGGCCGTCTCTTCGACCATGAAAAGACGTTGAAGTCTTGGTACGATTGGCATATACCGAAGAACACTAACGGGGATTTTGGTCTGTGTCTTCTCACCCATACCGTTGTCTACCACAACATACCTGGAAGACTTGCAAATGGGACAATAGTTCAAGTCCGCATAGTCAAGCCTAAACAAGACACATCCTTTCTCACAGGCATGTATCTTATCATAGGGCATCTTCAGTCCGACTGGTACAGGTTTGCAGGCATTACATGGCCTTTGGGTAGAAAGCGTCCAAATACTGTCATCATTGCATCGTAGCATTCTCTGCCCAAGTTGAACTGAGCCTTCAGAGCCATTACTTGTGAGATGGCATCCAACTGACAAAGCTCAGTGTGCTCATGGAGCGGACGTTTTGAAGACTCCAACATTTCATTGAAGGCCTTTGCACATTCCTCCATCTCCTCGTCCGAATCCCGAGCATCATCAAAGTCTTGCACCATGTTTTCCATCCCGGTACCATGCTCGTCGGTGCGACGACGATCCACCTCAGCTCGGTCACGTTGGGCAGACTCACCATGAAATGTCCACACCGTATAATCGGGCGTAAAACCACTCTTCTGCAGGTGTTTGCCCATTTCAGCCTCTGTCCTCTTTTCCCAATTGCCGCACCGTAAACAGGGGCACCAGGTTTTCCTCTGGCCATTTGCAAATGCGGCTCGCACAAACCCCTTGGTTTTTGTGAACCATTCAGTGCTCCATTTGTTCTGACCAGTGTGACCGGTGTACATCCACGCACGATCACTCATCTTGACTTTCAGAGCTACTAGACACACAACAAATATATATATATATATAATTCAGCATGTATGTATTCATCAGTTGATCTACTTTGTCAATTTTATTACGTCCATGCAACCTACACTCTAATAGGTAATGATAGGTCCTAATCCCACCCGAGTATGTTTAGATTGGGTTCATTTTCCCATGCTATGCCCCGGATCCTACGCAAAATTTCGGCCGCACCTCCCCGCTGTTCTCCTGATACACGTCTTTGCAATAAACAGGGAGGATGTGTACCCGGAGAACAACAGGGGAGGCACTGACGAAATTTATGCGTCGGATCCGGAGCAAAGCATATGGGAAAACGAACCCAATCTAAACATACTCGGGCTGTCCATGGATAGCGTTGGACAATTCGAAAGAATCAAGGTTATAAATATGCAAATGCATGCATATTTATAACTATGACGCTTTCGAACGGGAGACACATATTGGTTACGCATACTGATGATTCAAGACACATATATATCTAGCTATCAAGTTTCATCGGAATAGATCAAATAATTAATGGGGGAGGAGGACATGTCATTTGTGCTCACCCACGAACGAAGGGGCAGAGCTCGTCAAACGCACGGCGAGGTCGTCGAACACCAAACCTCGCAGCGATGAAACAACTGCACATTTAAAACTACCCGATCAACACAATTATATATGATGTTTTTCATAACAAAATCGAAAGATATATGACCTAACTAATA